>NW_005841928.1:1284996-1292599 GCF_000455745.1 Alligator sinensis
GCTCGGGAAGCCTCCCCATTCCCGAGGAGTACTATTTCTGAAAATAGGGGAAAGAAGACCCGAAGGGACCAGAGCTAGTGTCCAGGTCAGGCGGAGACTAAGCCGGGCTGCCTAAAGACGACCGTTGGTCTCAGGACGGCCTGACAGCAAGAAAGTCCGCAAGTAGCAGCGGACGACCATATCACCGACAGGTGACCGGTTGGCGAGTGGACGGGGTGTAGGGGTGGCGGAGCCCCGTGGAACACTGTGGATCACTGTGGGACCCCAACCGTGAGTAAACCCCCTCCGTCGGGTAAGCCCCTCTGGCAGAAGATCTCCACTGAACCCCTCCTTCTAATCATCTCTATAAAATTCAAAGACGTGGCAGGCGAGACGAGGGGGAGGGGCCATCAGACGAAGGGCAGTACCGAACGGGAGGTCTACCGACATCACAGTACATAAAAGTGATTGTATAATAGCTTAAAATGACGTCTTACTCTTGTATATTGTGGGAGGGTGTGGGGGTATGGGTGGGTGGGTATAGGTCTGTAGGGGGCTGTGGGTGTGTAGTATGTGGGGTGTGGATGTGTGTGTTGAGGGTTGTGGGGGGATGGATAGGTGTGAGGGTGTGGGTGTGTGTATATGTAGGGTGGGGAGCATGTGGATGTGTGTGTGTGGATATGCAGGGTGTGAGTGCTTATGGGGTTTGTGGAGGGCTGTAAGTGTGTGAGGGGGAGGTAGGCTGGGCAGGGTTGTTGCATGTGTGAAGGGGAAGGTGGCTGGGGGGTGTGCAGTATGTGCGTGTAGGGCAGTCTCTCCCTCTCTCCTGCCACTCCTGGCCCTGGGGCTCTGGCACGGGCTCTGTGCTTCTGCTCGCTACCACTTCCCTCCCCCCCGCCATGTCTGCCATCGCTGCCCTTCTCCTGACATTTCCCCATCCCCCCAACCCCCACTCGCCATTCTGGCACCATGTCCCAGCTGCACAGCCGAGACCACAGGATGCAGTAGGAGCCAGTCTGGCCTGGCTGGTGCTGCAAAGAGCCAGCCGAGAATCATGGGAGCTCCTGCTGAGTCCTTGGTCTGGTGATGGAGCTGGGAGCCACAGAACTGCAAGCCCATGGCCTGCACTCCTGCCATCCCACACTGGGCCTTCACTGGCCCTGGCCCTGGGGCACTGACACAGGCCCCGCACTCCCGCCCAATTGTCACTGAGCTCCTGTATGCCTACTTGCTATCACTCACCCCCTCACCTGCCGCTGCCATTTCCCTGCTTTCCTGCCTACTGCTGCCACTTCTCCCCACCCCTCCATCCACCCACCTGCCTGCTTGCCTGCCAGCCGCTGCAGCACCCACCACGTGTTTCCCAGCTGCATCGCCAGACCACAGGGCTGAGCAGGAGTTGGCCCAACCTGGCACTGAGGTCTGGGATGATCATCTGTGATCTTCCCCTGCCTCCCTTCCTCCCCTCAAACCCCATTCCTATCTGAATTTCCCTCTCCAATGGAGGGAGGCGTGGAACAGCTCCAGGGTCTCAGGCCACAAGTCTCTGCTAGGCAGAGGCTTCTGGTTAGAGGCTGGGGGTGGGGCAGGACTCGGTTGGCCTTCCTGCTGTGGCTGCTGGGTCTTGCCACAAGCTCCCCTTAGGTCCTAAAGCCGCTGGTGCCTGTCATCTTTGACAGGTAGTCAGGGGCAGATAAATATTAATTTTCTAATTTTTTTAGGGTCCCCATAGGCTGGATAGAATGGCTTGGCAGGCTGTATCCAGCCTGTGGGCTGTATTTTCCCCACCCCGTACTATTTGATCGCACTTAGCATTTTTAACTACTTGACTGTGCAGACATTCATGTTTCAAGTACAGTTAACACTATAAATACTGAAAAGCAGCTAAAATGTTTAATTCTTTCAGATTGCACAATCTGAAGTGTTATTAGTAACTAAAAGGGATGATTCTCTACAATTGAATTTTAATTAAAGAATGTCCCTTTCAATTACTGTCCAAATAAGCCTATGTGCTAATATTCTTCTATATAAGCTCTGGGCCTTTATGGATGGCTCATGTATATTTATAACAGTTTGTAGTTTTCTTGGGTTTATTACAATCAAAACGTTTTCTTTTTATCTCTTGATCTAAATATGTAGGGTTTTACATACTACCTGATATGATTACTTAGGTCTTACTTAGCATGAGCTGTTTACTTAATGTCTTATTGAAATGTGCTTGCAATTCATATCAGTTTTGGAAGCATTAATGACACTGTATGACACTGTATAAGGTGCAGGTGAGATATCATTTGAAATACTATGTAAAGTTCTGATCATCATTTTCAAGAAAGAAGAATTTTAAAATGAGGAAAGGTACTGAGAAAGGCTTTTAGGATGATAAGGAGAGGTTTTTTTCTTTAAAAAAAATGTTGGCTTGTTTAGTCTAGCAAAATAAAGGTTGAAGTTATGATGCTCTATGTGATGCTCTACATACAATGCTGTATATCAAGGGAGTACGGTAGTATACTTCCTTCCCTTCTAACTCGTTGGAGCGTGATCATTTTGTGAAACTGATTGTGAGTGATAGTAGGGTATGGACTCTGACTCAGTTGGCACATCTACACATTCATTAATGTGCAGTAGTTTCTGTGCATTTAGTTAAGTACTTGCTTAATCAAGTACTAACTAAAATATGCAGTAACTACAGTTACTAGGCAGGAGCACTGGCACATGTTTTTTTGTGATGGCTACTGCTCAGTAAGCTAATAACACTGCACAATAGTGTATTAGCACAGTTTGTGACCAACACACTACTGTGCAGTGCTATTAGGCTACTGTGCAGTAAATGTCTCATGTAGATGCACCCAGTAGGTCCTTTCCAGATTGATTTCCTTATTTCCTTTATTATTATGTGGAGAAGTCAGTGGCAGAAGAGCATTTGTTAGCAGCTTTTTTTCTTCTTTTCAAATTGATATTAAAAAATGACTACTATATTTCACTGGGCAGCTGCATAGTGAATCTGGGCATGTGTAATATCTGCAACAGCACAGGAGATTATGTCCAGCTAATATGCTTTTTGCCTTATATTAAAATCTGCAAAGACTGTAAGATTAGAACTGCTCATGAAGGCAGCGTGTTTCATTACTTCCCCTTTATTATGAATGAATCTCTCTCTCTCAAATCACTGAACTTTGGACAAGACTCCCATTCAAGTCCTTCCCTTCAATTTTGCTCCAATCAGTCTCAGTCAGATCATATATTAAATATAACTTGAGAGGAAAATTTCAAGCCAATTCCCTCAGTGTCTGACACTTAGCACTTAATTCAAAAGTACTGATCAAATGTTCTTCACTTTATCCCTCTTTGGGATGCTCAAAAACACCTACATATAAAAATGCTGCTTTGGGTTTTCTTGCTTTCTTATGCTATCTCCATCTGTCTCTTTGGTGCTTTAAAATAATGAAATAAAAAAACCCCATTTGAATGTACAAGTGCTGATTTAGGATGGTTTTGCTTATTTTTTCTTCTTTACTTTTAATCCTTAGATAATAATCTCTCCCCATATCTAAACTCTTTGGAACTCCAGCCTTAAAACTGTCTCTTTGGGGGTTTCTCTTTTGATTTCTTCCTCATTTTCACTGTCAAGGCTGCTTGAGAAAAGAAAATGAGAAATGTTTTCTTGTTTACAAATACACTGGAATGGCAAAAAATTCAATGTATATATAAAGGGCTTAGTCCTTCTGTCTATGTGTCTGTCTGTAACGCTTTTAGGGGGTGTGGCTCCCAGCGAGGCATGGTTCCAGCCAGTGCGGCATCAAGAATGCCAGTCAAGAATGATGGACAGGGTGGGGCGGGATGTGGCTCCAGTGGAGCGGGCCAGGTGGACGCAGAGTGGGGGGGGAGGGGGGAATGGCATGGGGCCAGATGTGGAGTGGCACTGGATGGGGGGTGCTCTGTCCCCACCTGCCCCCCCCCATCATTCTTGACGGGCCATTCACTAGTATATCTATAATAATAATAGGCTTATTCTGTCTGTCTGGAGCACTCTGATTGGTTGTCTTGGCAGCTGATCACAATACTTACTGAAACAACCAATCTGAATGCTCTGGAGCCTGCCTGCCTTTCCTGCAGCTGGGGGGTGAACTGTTGCTGGATCCTGAGAAGGAAGCACTGGGGCCCCCTGCAGCTCAGGGGCTGCACAACTCATCAACAGCTTGCTTCCTGGCTGTGGGAAACAGAGGCAGGCTGCTGGAGAAAAAAAAAAAGATCAGGCCCCTCACCATTTTTTTTTTTCCTTGGCAGAGCCTACCCGCACAAGCTGCTGCTGGGTCTCACAGGCCCTGAGCTACAGCGGGGGAGACCACTTCTTCCTTTCATTGTGGCAGTGCCCCCTGGGGCTTCCTGGGCAGGGTGCTAGCTGCGCGGGTGCAGCCCCAGCTCGCAGTCAGCACCCCACTGAATCCAATGGTGCATGGGGTGCTGGAAGCCCAGGCGTGCTCAGGGAAGGTTGGGCTTGTTGGGCTTCCAGTGCCCCATGCACCATCCCTTCCTCCTTCCTGCTGCCTGGGGCCGTTTTGCAATAAAAATTAAATTGCAAATGTTTTGCAGTTTTCAGCTAGTTTTTATTATTACTTTTATTTATTCACTTATTTATTTACTTTACTTGGATGAGGATTTAGTCTTTTCCATACTCCAAAAGTTCCTCACCCTTTCCCTTTCAAGTCTTTCTTTTTCCCCCTAACACCATTTTTGGAAAATGTGAGGTTTGGTGGGACTGGGATGGTTTGTTTGCAGACTTCAACTCATCTCTATCATGCAGAATAACAAAACACCCATATGTAGTTCCTTAATTCATCTAATTATTTATGACTGAGGGTCAACTTTTTGTCAGCATTACTCCATATTGAGTAGTGCAAGACAAAGTACTATCATCAACTCCATATCAGTGAGGCTTCCCAGGTACAGCTAGCCAATAAAAACCCAGGGCTAGGTCCATTAACTAATGTTGGTTAAACATTACAATATCTAAATGAGATGTTTTCCATGTAGTAGAAGCCCATGGTAAGCAACCACTCTTCTTTGAAATTCTTGTTCATGGCTCTTGTATGTGAGGCCTGATTCAGTTGATTTGTTTTGAGTATACCTACTGCATTGGGCCTTGCAAACAGGATGGATGAGTAACTCTTAGGCTGTGAATTCCTAATGAGAAAGGCTTGTTGTCTTTGAATCACTGGTTGGGTGATTCATTTACTATAGTAGCTATAGATGGAAAATCTTTGCTTGTAAATCTGAAAAGCTCCATGACTTGTTATACTTTACATCAAAATATCTACAGGCAACGTCATTGGCTGCCTCTATTTGAGTGTTTCGTAGCCAGTCATATTGATATTCCTGGTCATTGTTATTTTGGTTTTAAGTTCTCCAGAGATTTTGGAGGTATTTCTATGAAGTAAAAGTAATGTGGAGGAGCCGATACTACCTTTCATGAATCTAAGAATCAGCCAATGAGATGCAGTGATCTCAATCTGATGTGTCCTGCTGTGTTTGTGCGAGGTGTCAGATATAAAGTATGGGTTTAAGAAGGAAGACCATCTTAGCTGCAAATGACTAAGATAGAGAGCAGGTTGGCAGCTCCTATGTTGTGTAAAGAATCTGGCAAAGGCTAAGGCTCTAGACTAAAAAAGCCTCCCTGCAGCAAGGAAGTCCTCACCTGGGTGTTATCTCATTGCTGTACTATGCAGAGATCCCTGAGCTAGCTCAGGTAATGAAAGCAATCTAGGTGCAGTACTACAAAGGTCAGCATGTTTAAGTTTCCTCTACTGAGAAACAGGGTAAATTGGCACAGACAGTTCTTCTATAAGCTATCTGTAGTCAGAAGTGTGAAAGCATCTATTCCAGTGTTCCATCAAAAACCACAAAGTCATAGCTCACCCAGGCAATTATACTGGATACAGGCTCAATGGATTACATAACCTCTTAATAGATAACTCAGTATTATGAAGGTAAAAATATCCTAAATATTTAACACTTGATTTAACTAGATGGCTGTTCCACTGCAGCAGCTAGCTTGCTTCCAGTACCTCAGCTAGCTTGAGTACCTCTGTCTTATACTGTGGCCCATAGCAGAGAGAGATTTGCAAACAGCTGTGCTGACTTGGTACTAGGAGGCTGTGAGTGTCTAAGGAAAACCACATCAGTCAAGGACTATGGGAAAGGAAGGGGGTTAAAACCTGAGTCCAGTGGGTCAAAACTTCTCTTTTGCTGGACTGTGATTTGGGGTCTCTACTACTTCAGAAGGGGTTGAACTCTCAGTGGTTTAGCTTAGTAGCTAGGCTATGATTGGAATTCAGATGAGCTTCATATTGCAGTAGCATGCAATGTCAGGAAAGTGTGCAGCAATGGCATCTCTGCTACATTGTCATTTATGGATTCTGACAGTCTGGAATAACACTGACATGGAATATTTTAATTCACCTTATTGAGTCAAGGGCTGTGCTTCATAATTAACCTATTGCCTGGTGATATTGCTTTCTCCTTCCTTTGCCTTCCCTTAATACCAGTGCTGTCTGGGAAGCAAAGTAGTTCAAGTTGTTATTGTGTTACACAATGTTTAATTCTCCTCTAATTTACAGTGGGTAGCACTTTTTTTTTTTTACTTCAGTTTGGTTGCATTGTGGCTGAGTAGAGAAGCTAATGCCAAATGGCTTTTGCCCTGGACAAAATGTTGTAGGCTGTTTACATAACTGTCACTCAGATGTTTTTAAGACTCAAACTAACTATGGTCCTTAAGTGTCACAGGTAGTTACATAGGTAATCTGAAAGCTGTTCTAATTTTTATAATGGTGGCTAGAATTCCCTCAGGCAAATGCACGTCTTAAGAGGCCCCATTTCATAAACAATTAGGGTTGGAAATAATCTCTCAGAAGGTCATTTAGTTCAACCGCTGGCTCAAAGCAAGATCACCCATCTAAACCATCCCAGGCAAATGTTTGTCTAGTCTGGATTTCCAATACTTCCAATGACAGTGATTCCATAACCTCTCTAGACAATCAGTTCTTGTGCCTAACCATAATCACAGTCAAAATTCTTTTTAAACATCCTTTTTTGCGATACACCCTAATTACTACTTGTCCTGTCTTCAGTGTGTGCGGGCCGGGAGCGCCCCGAGCCCTTTTTTGCGCTGCACGTGGGCTGTGGCCAGCAGCCCAGGCACGCGGGGGCGGAGAGGGAAGGCCTTCGCTCTGGAATTAGGCACAGACGCGTATCGGTAGTTTAAAAGATTGTTTACTTACACCGAGATGGCAATGGTGTAGGCTGGAAAGCTTGATTAAGTTGCAGTTACAGACAGACACAACACAGACGGTCTCGTGGAGGTTGCTAGGCTCCACGGTGCAGAGCTCCGGATGCTCTGGGTGAACAGGCCACCAATGTAGAAATTGTAAATACGTCTTATATTAGTCGCGCTCGAAGACGGGAAGAGGTGGGTGGTGGATCAGGCCGCCACGCTCCTCTGGATCTCACACAGGGTTTCTATTACCCTGCCGTGTACCCAGAGTCCCCATGAGATGGATATGGAGCCCTCTTCGGCTTGGGCGGAAACTGCTCAAGCCTCTTATACGGCTAACAGGCCAATCATTAGCCG
>NW_005841928.1:1295190-1323571 GCF_000455745.1 Alligator sinensis
GACAGACACAACACAGACGGTCTCGTGGAGGTTGCTAGGCTCCACGGTGCAGAGCTCCGGATGCTCTGGGTGAACAGGCCACCAATGTAGAAATCGTAAATACGTCTTATATTAGTCACGCTTGAAGACGGGAAGAGGTGGGCGGTGGATCAGGCTGCCACGCTCCTCTGGATCTCACACAGGGTTTCTATTACCCTGCCGTGTACCCAGAGTCCCCACGAGATGGATGTGGAGTCCTCTTCGGCTTGGGCGGAAGCTGCTCAAGCCTCTTATACAGCTAACAGGCCAATCATTAGCCGCCACGTGTGAATAATTTAGCACTAGCCAATCACGGGGAACGAATTTGCATACCGGTGGCGGGAACTCTTTTGCACCGTGCATTCCTCTTGCAACTCGAGCAATGCACTCTGCAAAAGAAGCTGCAGAAAAGGCGGGAAACTGGTCCCTGCACTGGGGTCTCCTCTTGCTACAGGAAACTCCCGTGCAATGCTCTGCAACTTAACATGGATAATTCTGATGCCGAAGCACACACACACAATCATGCCTTTTGGGTCATGACACAGTGGATACAGAATGATTGATTAAACATTTTTATCACAGCATTTTTTAACTATTTGAAGATGTATAAAATTCCCTTTCAGTTTAAACTTCAATCAACAAACCATGAGTCATGCACTGGAATAGCCCACATAAGTACTAAGGGGCCCAATGGGCATCAGGACCAGGGGACACCAAGGGCACCCATTGTGGGCCTCAAGTGTCTCTCTACTAATGCTAGGAGTGTGGGGAACAAGCAGGAGGAACTTGCGTTCCTGCTTGCAAACAAGAACTTTGACTTAGTTGGGCTAACTGAAACTTGGTGGAACTCTACCCATGACTGGGCAGTAAGCACTGAGGGTTATAGGCTGTACAGATGAGATAGAGTAGGGAAAAAAAGGGTGGGGGTGTTGCTTCCTATGTTAGGGAACAATATACATCTTCCGTAATCAAGATGGGACCAGAGGAGGGGCAAATTGAGGTACTGTGGGTCAGAATGCAAGGGTGTTGGGGGGAAAGGGACTTGGTGCTGGGGGGTCTACTACAGGCTGCCACATCAGGAGGATGAGTTGGACTGGAATTCCCCAGACAGCTCTCAGAGGCTGTACGGTCAAGGGACATGGTTGTCATGGGTGAGCTAAACTACCGTGCTGGGAGGAGCAGTCAGCTAGATCCAGCCATTTACGTAAGTTCTTAACCTGCATACAGGACCTTCACTTAATGCAGGAGGTATACGGTCCTACTAGGGGAAATGCCTTACTGGATTTGGCGCTGGCTACAGTGGATGACTTGGTGGGGGATCTACTGACACAAGGTAACCTAGGGGACAGTGACCATCACTTGATCAAATTCACCATCCAGCATAGGGTGGGAAACATAACCAGTAGGGCAGAGGTGCTAGACTTCAAAAGGGCTAACTTCAAAAGGGCTTGGAGTCATTGTTGACACAAAGCTGAACATGAGTCATCAATGTGATGAAGCGATCAGTAGAGCTAACTGTACTTTATCATGTATTAGCAGGTGCATGACAAACAGGTCCAGGGAGGTGATACTTCCCTCTATATAACATTGGTTAGGCTGCAGTTGGAGTACTGCGTCCAGTTTTGGGCACCACACTTTAAGAGGGATGTGGACAGCCTTGAGAGGATTTCAGAGGAGGGCCACTCATATGGGTAGCAGCCTGCAGGTGAAGCCCTATGAGGAGAGATTGAGGGCCCTGGATCTCTTCAGCCTCTGCAAGAGGAGGCTGAGAGGTGATCTTGTGGCTGCCTACAAATTCACTGGGGGGTCGGGAGGGGGGGAAGCGGGGCAGCAATGAATAGGAGATGCTCTGCTTACCAGGGCATCCTTTGGAGTAACTAGGAACAGTGGCCACAAACTGATGGAGAGCAGATTTAGGTTAGACATCAGGAAGAACTTCTTTATGGTAAGGGTTTCCAGGCTCTGGAATGGGCTTCCAAGAGAGGTGGTGCTCTCACCTACCTTGGGGGTCTTTAAGAGGAGGCTAGACATGCACCTGGCTGGGGTCATCCAGCCCCAGTACTCTTTCCTGCCCAGGGCAGGGTGTTGGACTCGATGATCTGCTGAGGTCCCTCCCAACCCAAACATCTAGGAATCTATGACTATCCATGCTGTGTACATGTTTAGGGTTAGTCTACAGTATGTCTAGGGAGATCTTTGGAGACATGTGTCCTTGTCACTTACTCCTGATATCCACCTGTGCCAAATAAGGCAATGTAGCTCTTGTCATATGTCCCAGTGCTGCTCTTGGGCTTGCTCTTTGTGGCATGGTCATGGGAGTGCATTCAGAGCTGCTCTAAGGCAGATAAATTGCTTCATTTCTAGGATTTTGAGGGAAGTGGTAGGCAGAGTGCCTTTCTCAGCAGTATTCCCAGGCTTGGTATAAAAGAGATACATAAAAGAGCCTTGATGATCTCTCACTTCTCTAGTGGAAAGATATTTACACAATAGTTCGAAACAAATATCATAATGAATTATAGATAAAAATAAAGTATCAAACATTACATTTACAGGCACAGTTATATTAAAGATATGAAGCAACAATTTATCTATATTGCTGTACCTTTGTTCCACATTGCACTTGCACATGCACTGAGGCACTCCCAGTGGTATGTTAATAGCGCACAAATTCAAATAGGATCATTTCACGAGATTCTTACACTAATATGAACAGTGTCTACAATCACAATTCTAGTATCCCTATTCAATGTAGAGACAATTGCTGCAGTTGAACATGTCTGTAATAACTCTTAAGGCAATAGCTTATAAAAGGAAATTACATAGAATTTAGGAATAGAACTAGTTTTTTACAGCTATTTTGGATAGAAGTCCCATTGAAATCTCATTTTCCCCCTTTACTGAAATCAATGGAGGTTAGGTGCCTATATGCAGTAAAAAAAGTTAGACCTGTGTACCTGGTAAAATGGAGAAACAAGTTAAAATTAAAAATGAAAATACAAAATGTGTTCATTTAAAAAGAAAAAAAAGCTTTCCTAACTCACCTAAATAAAACTGCTGTTATTTGTAGATTTTCAGTGGGTACATCTACACATGCAACTAAAGTGACATGATCTATCTTGAGATTACATGTTACAGCTAGTAAATGCTAATTCTAAGGAATGTTAGTCTGCATTAAGATTAAGTAGTACTAGTGATCAGTCACATTTGTATGTGCACTGTTCAGACCTGCCACTGGAGGGCGCGTGAGCAGGTGTGTGGATAGGGATTGCAAGTCTGCTCCATGCCTGCCCTGCTCACTGGCTCTCTAGCCACAGTATAAACTGTAGAGGTGGGGGAGAAGGGCCTCTGGATTTCCCCCTCTGCCTCCCCATCCCAATTGGCCTCTCCACCAGGCCTGGATTGCTGCCCTGCCACCCCAGTCACCTTGAGAGTGGAGGCAGCAGCAGCAACAGGGGGTCATTCCCCCTCCCACCTTGCTCCCAGGCTCTGCAGCCACGCTGCCCCTGTGTACTTTGATCCAGACCACACCAGACCCTGCAGCTGACTGGCAGCTTGCCTACCACCTGCCCCCTCCTCAACCTCTCCCCTTTAGTTGCAGGGGCTGGATCTGGGTGTGCAGGACCACTTTGGTCTGCAGGGATCTGAGGAGCACGCAAGGAGGGGGAACCCCCCCACCAGCACCTCTGACACTCTTGGACTGATTAGGGCAGCACAGCAGTGATTCAGGGGTGGAGGGGCTGGTAGGGGACAGAGGGGTAACTGGGGTGGCAAGGAGTTATCTTGGGGTTTAGAGGCAGAGGGAACAGTAGCCTTGTAGCTCCTGCCATTCCTCCCTTTTCCCTACCCCTTCCCATTCTGTTCCCCTTTACCACTTCCCCATGCCTCCATCCCCCTGATTCCCTAACCCTCTTTCACCCCTTTTCCCTCCCTTTCCACTCACCATCCCCATTCACCTGTTGCCAAGCCTTTCCTAGCTGTCAGCCCAGGACCATAGCATCCTGGAGGATCCTGGCTAGTCCACCTGGAAGCAGTACCTCCTGGGATACTGCAGAACTGCAAATTGGTGGGTTTATCTCAGGTGAACACCCAGAAGTAAATTTAACTCAAGCTAGGTAGCACAGCTCAAAGATGATGCTTGCCCAAGTGGCATAACTTTAAGATGCCTACAGGGCACTTAGAACTTGTTAATAAGTCTTAATGCATTATCATTCAAGTTTTAAATGCTTTTAATATGATCTAATTGTAATATATATTTTACCCTTAAATCCAGATCAGGTTAACCCAATCCCACCTGTTCCTCCACTCACTTTGAGTTACTTACACTGGTTTTTCCACTCCTGGGAGTGGCAAAAGGCTGTATATGTTGATCCCAGTCTATGCCTAGGCTGTTAAAGTGACCTCCATGAATGTAGACTGGGTGTGATGAATTACTTTATGCACTCTCTGATTCTGTACAGTCACCAGTTGCATATTCATAATGATGTGATTTGTCACCCCACTCTGTTTCCATACCTCTGTTATACATAAATAAAATTGGCCACACTTTCCATTGAATTTTTCCCTGTTCTTTTCTCTTTGTATAACTCCCCACTCTCATTGATATTTCCTCATCTCTCTATGTCTCTTTCTCTCTCTTTTTCTCTGTTGTGTAGTGAAGAAGATATTGTCTGCTGGGCCTTTGCAGGCCACTTTTGAAAGCAGTTATTTATCCTCTCAACTTCATTAATATTTGTATTGGTTAAAGAGTATACATGAGACTTTTAATGTGGAACTGACTAATTAGCTCCACAGTAATGTTATAACCCAATGATTTTTAGTGCCTCGGCACATTGGAATTTTCCCGCCACATGGAGCTTTCTTTGCACAGTGGATTTCTCAGCTGCAGAGAGAAAACCCCGGTGCAAAAAAGTTCCCGCCACACGTATGCAAATTTGTGTCCCACTATTGGTCAATTCTAAATTATTCCTACCTGGCGGCTAGTGATTGGTTTGCTAGCCGTATAAAAGGTTAGAGCAGTTTCCACCCAAGTTGGAGGACTCCACAACCATCTCGTGGGGAACTGTAAGCGTGCTGTGGAGCCTAGCAAACTCCGCGTGTGTCTTGGAGGAGAACTTAGGGGCCTGATCAGCCTCTAACCACTTCCCCGTTATCGTGAAAATAATGACGTACCCCCGTGTTGAATGCTCATGGAGTCATACACCGACGACTCATCTCGGTTCGGTTCGAAGAGAGATCTCACCCCTGTGTATTTGTGTGCAACTGTAATTCAAGCAAGCTTTCTTCCTCCACTGCGACCATCGGCAGTGTAAGTAAAGCTTTCTTTATACAACCAATACGCTTCCGTGCCTAACTCTATTCCATCGTGGAAAATACCCACCTGACGGTCCGGGCTACTGGCCATAGCCTTAGACCGCCCTCGGCCGCCACAGGTAAAACACCAATGTCTATGCAGGCAGTGCTATTAAATTGGAGTAAACTACTTAACTCCACCATAGGGTAGTACTATCAGTCATAAGTACTATCCTACAGCAGAGTTATTTACTCCATTGCCATGCATGTGTAGATGGTGATAGGGCTGTGTGGGGTACAAAGGTGCTTCAGTGCAGGATTAGCCAGCAGGCAGCCCAGGCCCAAAACATGTTAGACTGGGCAGGAGCATCCCCAAGCTAGCAGGTTGACTCCCGGGGCCCCCTGCCAACTGGGGCTGCTCTGCCCTGGCTCGATGTGCTGCAGTCCCAGGCACACATGCAAATGGCGCTCCTGGGAGCAATAAACTCTAGCTTGAACTGCACTGGAGTTTATCACATCACATTAATTGCATGCGTAGACATGCCCTAGAAGATCTTGATGAACTGTAATCCAAAATCCATACTCATTTGAAAAAAATGGTCATGTGTAACTATTTTCCCCCATTAGAAATTTGTGTAGAGGGTAAAATAAATGAGATGAGAGAACTGAAGCAATGTGCTATAACATTGACTTCATTGTACTATACTTTATAAGTAGTCTATTCAATTAGCCTATGACTGACACCTTACATGATGAAGTGGCCTGTGAGTTATGTTATTTTTCAGAAATGTGTGGAGCGTAGGCAGAATAAATAAGGCTCAAGTACTCTGAAAAGGGTTGTGCATATACAGGGAAATGCAACTATTGAAAACTGAATGTAAAGTACGCTGTACAAAACCATTGTAGCCAGTCCAGTAACTAGTTCCAGTGAGCTTAAACATCTTTTTCTTAAGTCTCTCACAAGATGGATGGAACCTATATGTTTTGAGATCTGGGTCCATATACCTCAATAACTCTAGTTTGAAAAGAAGGAAGGAAAAAGTTCTAAGTGTATCATTAGAGGCTAATTAAATTAACTCGGCATACTACTCTCCTTTGGTGAAATAGTTTTATTTTCTGCCTGAATCAGAGACCCAATGATCTGCTCCAGGTATGCCTTCCAATTAGATGGCTCCAGCCAGAAAAAGAGACAGTTCCAAGTTGCTTGGGTGCCCAATTACAGAGCCTAAAGTGTGAATTCCAACTATAGAACGTATTGTGGAATAATTTCAGCCACATTTCACAAGCAATCCACAGGCTGACATTTCTCGAAACAGACTGTTGTTAAATACTTGAACAATTAACAAATTAAGGAATGGTTATATATTTACAAATGACTCATATATTTGGGATATGATTTTCAAAATTTATCATTGTTGAGCTAACTCTTTTCCTCACCAAAGTCAACAGTAAAACCTCTCATTGACTTTAATAGGAACAACAAACCCTGACCAGGCCAACAAACCCTGACTTAGAAAGCCCACCAAAATGAAGCTTTCTTTACTTTGTACTTCATATTTCAAGAAACTTTCCTCAACCCTTTGTACTGTACTTTGCATGCTGTGTTGTATATTGTGTGGGTGCCATTCAGATGAGACTTAAACCTTTATGCTTTGAATTAATTTAAATATTCCATTGCACTTTTCAGGAGACTAGGGTATGCCCAATTATCTGGTAGGCAGCCTAATATTTTTCTATCTCATGTTTCATTGTTAGCTTTACTCCCATTTGTCATCCTGGACCACTTCCTTTTCACTTTCTCGTCTTTTGAATAGAAATACATCTGACATCATCTCTCTTTTTTCTCCTTTCTAGTTACTATTATTTACCATCTACCCAATTTCTCCCCATCTTGTTTCTTCTTTGATTTCAACCCCTGGTTGTCTCTCTCCTATCATAATCTCCTGCTCACATCTTTGGGGTCTTCAGCTTCCATGTTAATGAACCATCTGGCCCCATGATATATGTACTGTTTTGCTCTCATGTTTTCATTTTGACCTGCAATCCTGGTTCAACTGTCCCAGTTTCCACAAGGATTCTGCTCTTGACTTGGTCTTCATCAAGCACTGATTTCTCCCTGAACTTCTTTTTGTTTCTGAGTTTCCCCTCTTTGACCATCATCTGGCTTCATTCAACATTGCCCATAAGCTTCCCCCATTCCTGTCCTGTCACTCACACTCAGCTCTTTCATCACTTGTAGTTTATAAACATCCAATCAATTCTGTCATTCAACCATTTCTTCTATGCTCTTTCTTAGTTGTTGATTTCTCACTCTATTCAACCCTTGGCTCTTTGGGTTTCCCCCCATCCCATGATTAGTCCAAGTTGACCGCCTGCAACTGCTTTCTGCATTTCTGCTCCCATGATATGAGAGCATCTCTTATACCAGCCCTTTTAACCAATCTGACCTCTTGCACTACATATTCATTCACTTCTTCTATGCTGCTATTTTCCTAAGTAAACAACTCAACTCAGTTTAATACATGCTCACAATCCCACCTTCTGTGTCTTGCTTCTCAAGCTAGTACCTCTTTCTATTTACACTTTTTTTCTATACAGGAGCTTACGAATTTGTTTTAGGAGAAAATTGACAACGTTCAATGTGATATTCTGCTTCCCCTTGGCTTGCCTGTTTGTCTTTCCTCCATCCCCTCTCATATCTCACTTCACTTTTTCAACTTGTTCTTTTCTTCTGACCCTTCTACTTGCCCCAATAATCCATTCTCATCCCATCCCATCCCACCTCACCTCCTGATCATTTTTGCATCACCCTGATTCCCTCTTTTATTTATTCTGTTAAACTGCTTGCTCCTTTCTGAATCTTTCCTCTCACATTTCAAGCATGCAGTAGTTTTTCCAATTCACTTCCTTCTCCCACTACCACTCCATCTTTTTTCTTCTATTCATCTCAAAGTTCACCAAATATGCTGTATACAATCACTCGTGGAGTCATTCTACTCTAAGATTAATATAAACCCTTTCTATTCCAGCTTTTGTCCCTTGTAGTCCACTGAAATGCTCTTTCTAGAGTTTGTAATGACAATTCTTAGTCAGTCTCTGGATTAGTATGCTAACTGTAACAGGGAACCCTAGCTCTGTCACCCGAAGACAGGTCTGCTCCTTTAAGGCCTGTACTTTCTGGGCACGGAGTACTAGTGAGGAAGGGCAGTGAGGGGCCAGCAGCCACAGGGTAAGGAGTGCATCTCCAAACTCCAGGGAGAGCAGGCCAAAGATGGGAAGAGAGGAACTACGGAAGCCTCGGAGAGGCTGCACCACAGATGACAGCTGCACCACAGCAAGGACGGGAGCCAATGGTGGGGAGCCAAAACATGAACCCTGCAAATGTAAGCTGACATACCGCTTTCCTTACTCAGTTTTTTTTGGTGGCAGTTATTGCCCACAGATGGGACTGTTTATTTGCTTTCTTTTTGGTTATCAAATAATACTGGTGGTTTGGGTGAGGCTATTAGGGGAAGGAGGCGGCCTCTTTTTGGGGGCCCACTACAGAGTGGAGACCCTGGTGCCAGTGAGGACATGGTTTTTGGGGGTACGTAGACTCCAGTGCCAGTGGGGGCGTACTGACCCAGGCTCCTGAAGACACGAACTTAAAAAGGCCAGAGAGTTCTGTTTTATTTGGGAGTTTTACAGGGAGTTTTATTTTGGGTTTTTTTGGACTGGGAGAGTGTGAGTTTTGGGCCGGCCCCTGGCCTTGAACTTGTGACCCCTTGGCTGTAGGGTTGGTGGTCGGGCCGCTGTGCCAGGCTCCAGATTGGAGCAGGAAAGGGGGCCACGAGCCTCAAGATGCCAGAAAAGGCTAGAGCCTCAGAGTCAAACCCTGTTTGGTGGGTTTAGATGGGGATGCCTAGCTAGAGAAAGACAAGGGTCAGGCTCGTGTAGGCGAAAGGCCCCAACATACAAAAAAATACAATAGGCAGTCTCTCACTCGCAAGAACATCATCATAATAATTTTCCATCAAGACATGGCAGGAGAGTAGAGGGTGGGACATAAGAATTTCAAGGAAGACTCCCAGGGGTGCCCCACGTAAGGCGCAAATTACCAGAGGAGATTGTGCTGGGGAGGGTGACCTGTTACATTGGTGTATTGGCTGGAAAATTTCCTACAGTAATGTGTACACTCAGACGATAGTTGGCCCGAATGAAAGAAAGAACCCTTGGGTCCAAGAAGGAGGCAGGAAAGACGGGACAGACCCAAGCCTCAGATTTAGGGGCACAACGACAGGTATTGGCACTCATGTGTCAAGTGGTCCAGGGTCTGCAGAAAGAAGCAGGAAGACAACAGGTGTTGCTAGAAAAGCTGGTGAGGAACATATTGGCAAACCAAGTCCCCCACGAGGGCATTTGTGGGTATGGTGCCAGGGTTTGCCCTGAGCCAGAAGAGGAACAGCCCACACTTACTGTAGATGTGAGGCTGGAGGGACAAAAGATAGAGGCTATGTTGGATTCAGGCTCATCACACACAATAGTGCAGAGAGACATCTTACAAAGTAGAGAGAGGGAAGTGCTGGATCAGATAACCATTCGATGTTGGTGTGGGGAGACTCAAAAAGAAGACCAAGTGTGGGTTACTCTGCAAGTAGGTGAGAAAATACACCACATGCTGGTCGGAGTGGCTGAGCACTTACCCTACCCAATGATGCTGGGATGCAACTGGCTGGAGCTTCTGACAGTCATAGCCCAGGCATACAGTTTGAGAAGGGCGAGGAAAACTGGAGATGCCTCACCCTAGTCACACTAGGGGGAAAGTCTCTGAGGAGAAGTCAGAGGCTGGAGAAGGCCCCAGCTGGAGACCACTGGGAGCAGGGAAAATAAAATGCAAGACAGCAAAGTCTGAGGTGATACCTGAGGATGATTTTACATCAGAGGCATGCACTGGTGAGCCTGAACTACCTCTATCAGATGAAGAAGTGGAACAGGATGTGGACGTGGCACACCTGTGGGAGGATGAACATTTCCGATTGGAAGAGAGCTGAGAGGAAGGGTTTTGGTATGCTTTCCAGGAACACCTAGCCCAGTGGAATGGGGAGGTGCTGCAACCAGAGTTGATGCAGGCCACCCCATGATTTGAAGTGAGGAACAATCTTCTATATAGAGTAGAATGTGGAAAACCTGGGGAAGAAGAAGTAGTACAATTGCTGGTACCTTGGCAATACCGGAAGGCCCTACTGAAAGTAGCTCATGAACTCCCTATGAGTGGACACTTGGGGTGAGACAAGACTGGAGCTTGCATTAGGGGAAGATTTTTTTGGCCAGGGTTAATACGGGAAGTGGCCCAGTACTGCGCATCTTGTCCCGGGTGCCAAAAAGTAAACCCTAGTCATCCTCCAAGAGCCCCGTTAGTACCACTACCTTTGGTGGAAGTTCCCTTTGAGCGGGTGGCTGTGGATATTGTGGGACCACTGCCAAGAAGTAGTGCTGGGCACCAGTTTATTTTGGTCCTCCTGGGCTATGCAACAAGGTATCCGGAGGCCATGCCTATGCGGATGGTGTCCGCCTCCAAGGTGGCAGAGGAGTTATTAAAAATATTCTCCCAAGTGGGGCTCCCTAATGAACTGTTGACTGACCAAGGGACAAACTTTACATATCATGTGTTCAAGGGAGTGACTAAAACATTGGGAATTAAACACCTAAAGACCACAGTATACCATCCCCAAACTGACAGACTAGTGGAGCGATTTAACGGGACCTTGAAACAGATGTTGAAGAAGTTTGTGGTAGAGAGCCTCCAGAAGTAGGATCAGATGTTACCACTCTTGTTGTTTGTGATAAGAGAGGCACCCCAAACCTCAACAGGCTTTCCCCCCTTTGAACTGTTATATGGACAGCAACCAAGAGGAATTCTTGATTTGGTTAAAGAGGGAAGAACAACCAAGTAAAGACTGGAACCTGGTTCAGTACATGATACAACTGAGAGAATGCCTGGAGTCCACACGGAAGAAAGCTTTAGGAAATCTGAGGGAGGCCCAAGAGCAGCAAGCAACCCATTACAATCGAGGGGCTCGAGAGAGGAAGTTCGAATTAGGAGACCATGTACTGGTTCTCCTGCCAGATCAGGAGAGTAAGTTACTAGCATGATGGCAAGGCTCTTATGAATTAACACGCCAACTAGGGCCTGTAGATTATGAGGTATATCAGCCAGACAAGCAGAAATAAAAACAGATATACCACTTTAACATGTTGAAGCCATGGAAAGACCAGGAGTGCCTGTACTTGGCCCTCCAACCAGATGAACCAGAACTAGGACACTCCCTGAGGGAGGGTGAAGGGAGAAGTGAAATAGAAGTGGCTCCCTGACTCTTGGAAGAGCAGAGACGGCAGGCAAGGGAACTAGTGAGGGAATATGGAGATGTGTTCCAAGAGGTCCCCGGGGAGGCTCGAGGCATGACACATCGAATAAGGACCCCTCCAGGCCAGGTGATCCGCGAGAACTGGAGGCAAATCCCACAACAACTTCAAGGCCAAATAAAGGAGGAACTTGAGATGATGTTGGAAAAAGGCATAATACAAGAGTCCCGAAGCGAGTGGTACAGCCCCATTGTGACCGTGCCGAAGCCAAATGGAAAAATTAGGCTCTGTATTGACTTCCAAAAAGTAAATGTGGTGGCCAAGTTCAATACTGATCCAATGCTGAGGGTGAACAAAATGGTGGAGAATAGGCCAAGCCTGCTACATCTCCACATTGGATCTAATGAAAGGCTACTGGCAGGTCCCCTTAGCACCTGAGGACCAAGAAAAGACAGGCTTTGCCACACCATGGGACCTAGTTCATTTTTGACACACTCAGTTCGGATTACATGGGGCTGCTACAACATTTCAGCGGCTAATGGACAGAATCCTGGCTCTGAATGGGAGTTATGCTGCAGCTTATTTAGATGACATTATTGTGTATACCACAGATTGGCTGGAGCATTTAACAGTGCTGTGGGCGGTATTGCAGGACTTAAGGAAGGCAGGGTTAACCGCCAACCCAAAGAAGTACACAATCAGAAAGGAGGAAACACGGTACCTTGGGTTCCAGGTAGGAAGTGGGAAGGTATGACCATTGTTGGACAAGGTAGAGGCAATAAGGAAGTATTAAACTCCATGAATGAAGAAACAAGTGAGGGCTTTTTTGGGAATGGCAAATTATTACAGGAAATTCATCCCACCCTTCGCAGACTTAGTGGTGCCTTTGACTGAAATGGTAAAGGCAGTGGCTCCAAACAAAGTGAGATTGACACCAGAAGTGGAAGCAGCATTCCAAAAGGTGAGGGATGCACTGTGTACACAGCCACTACTATATACGCCAGACTTCAATAAACCATTTATGGTATTGACGGATGCATCCAGCTGGGCTATTGGTGCAGTGTTGGTCCAAATGGAGGAAGGAAAAGAACGTCCAGTAGTATACATCAGTAGAAAGTTACACCCTCCAGAAAGGAATTATGCGACAATAGAAAAGGAATGTTTGGCAATCAAATGGGCCATAGAAATGCTCCAATATTATCTGTTAGGTTGGAAATTTACGTTAATCATGGACCATGGCCTACTGCAATGGCTACAGAGCATGAAGACCAATAACGCTAGCCTGATGAGATGGGCTCTCAGTCTACAACCATACTGCATGTAGGCAAAGCCCCAACATAAAAAAAAATACAATAGGCAGTCTCTCACTCACAAGAACATCATCATAATAATTTTCCATCAAGATGTGGCAGGAGAGTAGAGGGCGGGACATAAGAATTTCAAGGAAGACTCCCAGGGGCGCCCCATGTAAGGCACAGATTACCAGAGGAGATGGCGCTGGGGGTGGCGACCTGTTACACTAACCATCCCTCATACTTGGGATGAACTTTCTGTAAGCATTACAATGCTCAGTCACTATTCTCCTTTAAATATCTTCTGAAAACTCTCCTTTGTGATACCTCTAAAAACCTGTCAACACTGCTGTTTTGCTATAACTAACAACTTCCATGATAAGTAATATTATTTTGTTGTTTCCTTGTGCTCCCTCTTTTATCTGTAATTTCTTTGTTTAGATTTTAAGCTCTTTGGGCAAGGATTGTCACTTTTTATGCTATGTGTTAACAGAATATAGATCAAAATAGTTGTGTGTCATGATTGAGAGTCTTTAGACACTACAGTAATATAAATTAAGTCTAAATAGTGGCTACATTTTGGTCATATTCTATGTAGTTTAGAAAGATTTCTTGGAAACTTCAGGGACATATAAATTGTAGAGAGAAACAGGCAAGGAAAATAGAAAACAGGAAAAAAACTCCCTGCAGGGGAAGACGAGTCTGTCAAAAAAGAGACGGCAACACCAGAAGAAAAAAACCCACCACAGGAGCAGTGTTTCCAGAGCAGCTGCTCTGTGAGAATAGAGTGGCCCTGGGAGACAAAGGGAGGGGTGCATGAGGAGACAGAGGGAGGAGAGGCATTCTTCAAGGCTTGGGATGTCAGGAAAGAGCCTTGTAACTCCTGAGAGCTGGCTCCAAGCTGAGAGGAGAGCTTGGCTGGGCTCTACAGAGTTGCGGGACTATGGCTGAAAATACACCATGGGGAGGAGTGGCACAAGTGGTGGGAGAGGTCCACCAGAGACAGGCATGCTGCGGGAGAAGTGGCTACCCCTGGACAGGTCCCAGCAGCATATGTTTTTTTTTCCACTTGCTTTAGTAGTTATTTGAGTTCCTTGAGCCCACATTCGGTCCACTGGGTGAGGATGCCAGAGTGGCAGAAACCCCACACACAACCTGGAAAGGACAGGATTGCCCAGAGCCACAGGCTGTGGCCAGAGCCCTGGTCACGGGCAAGGTGACCTGGCAAGGGAGTCACAGGTTGGGAGACTGAGAGAAATCAATCCACTGGGAATAAAAGCCCTGGATGGGGTTTTTCCCTTTTGATTTGACCTATTTATTGAAACTTATTATGGGGTGGGATACCCTGGGAGAGTGGGAGAAGTAAAGCCATCCTGCAACTACATTCAAGACTTACCTGAGGCTGAGAGGAAGCCAGGTGGTTCACTCTTTTAAGTGTTGTTGAGACTTAAAAAGATCCAACCTAGAATGAAAGAAAATAAAGAAAGTTAGATCACTCAAGAAAGACTGTGATTGTAACTGGCAGTGTAATATTTGGGTGGTGCTAGGACAGGGTGTAGGGGAGGTTGGAGCCCCAGAAGAAATCCCTGAGTGGGTTGCCATTAGCCAGCTGTGGTAGAAACCAAACAATACCTCCGAACTAGTAACATCAACAAAAAATCAAGAATCAGATATCACTGCAGTGAATTGCAGGCAAGTAATAGTGAGACTAATGGATCCAGCCAAGAAGGCTCCAGACTGAGTGCTTACTATCAATCAGGGATAACCACCTCACATAAATATTTGTCTTTAGGTGCATTTGCCCATTTGCAGGTGCCTTTTTATAAGCATTTACAGTCATGATGGGTGCACACAGGAGTGTGTATGTGTGTGTGTGTGTGTGTGGGGGGGTAGATTGGATCTCCCCAAGGTGAGAGGCTCTGATCCATCTACACCCTCCCTCCAGTGGGGCTGAGAAAACCTCAAATGGGACCTCCCTCCCCTGCCTTCTCCTCCTTCCCATCCAGAGACAGCAGCTGAGCTGGGCTGCTCTTGTAGCCAGAGTGGACAGAAATGAATGAAGTCACTCTGCTTAAGAGCAGCTTCATTTAAACCCTCATTGAGAAAATTATCTAGGAGCACATCTGTGAGGGGCCAACAGGGGAGTTTATGCTTAGGGCCAATCAATACGGGTTCATTAGAGGCAGGTCCTGTCAGACCAACCTGGTGGCCTTCTGTGACCAGGTCACAAAAGCCTTGGATGCAGGTGTTGCGGTGGATGTAGTCCTCCTGGACTTTAGGAAGGCCTTGGCACTGTCTCTCACCCCATCCTCATTAAACAATTAGGCATCTGTGGTGTCAATGCCTACACAGTCAGATGGGTCGCCAGTTGGCTGGAGGGCCGCACCCAGAGAGTGGTGGTGGATGGGTCATTTTCAACCTGGAGAGATGTGGGCAGTGGGGTTCCCCAGGGCTCAGTCCTCGGGCCCACACTGTTCAACATCTTCATCAAGGGGGTGAAAAACACCTTGTTCAAGTTCGCAGGTGACACTAAGATGTGGGGAGAAGTGAGCATGCTAGAAGAGAGGGACAGGCTACAACTAGATCTCGACAGTTTACAGAGGTGGGCGGATGAGAATAGGATGGGTTTCAATATGGACAAGTGCAAGGTGTTGCACCTAGAGAAGAAGAAGCAACAGCATACCTACAGGCTGGGGAACTCCCTTCTCGTCAGCACAGAGGCAGAGAAGGATCTTGGAATCACTATTGATTCCAAGATGAACATGGGCCGCCAATGTGGGGATGAGGTCAGGAAGGCCAACTGTACCTTGTCATGCATCCATAGATGCATCACAAGCAGGTCCAAGGAGGTGATCTTCCCCCTCTATGCAACATTGGTCAGGCCACAGTTGGAGTACTGCGTCCAGTTCTGGGTGCTGCATTTCAGGAGGGATGTGGACAGCATCGAGAGGGTCCAGAGGAGGGCCACTCGCACGATTAGGGGGCAGCAGGGCAGGCCCTACGAGGAAAGGCTACGGGACCTGAACCTGTTCAGCCTCCACAAGAGAAGGCTGAGAGGGGATCTGGTGGCCACCTATAAACTTGGCAAGGGGGACCAGCAGGCAATGGGAGAGTCCCTGTTCCCCTGAGCACTACTGGGGGTAACAAGGAACAATGGCCATAAGTTGATGGAGAGTAGATTCAGGCTAGATATCAGGAGGCACTACTTCACAGTCAGAGTGACTAGGAGCTGGAACCAACTTCCAAGGGGATTTGTGCTTGCCCCTACCCTGGGGGTCTTCAAAAAGAGGCTAGACAGCCACCTAGCCATCCTTTCCTGCCCATGGCAGAGCGTCGGACTAGATGATCTGCTTAGGTCCCTTCTGACCCTACCAACTATGAAACTATATAATAAGGGTTAATTTGTCACATGATCGGAGGGCTCTGCAGCCATGCTCTTCTGTTTCAGCATGGCTTTACAGGTTCTTCAAGGGGCCGATCATGCAACAAATGTCATTTCTGTGTGAATCCTTTGCTTCTCTTTAAGAGACTGCTTTGTATTTCTATTTAAGAAATATTGTGTCTTAACAGTTTGTGTTGATAACATCATCTTGGAGGCTATTAATGACTTCAGATAGATATAATCCAGTGGGTTCATAAAAATATGAAATGTCCTCAGAATACTAGGTTCCAGCATACACCACTGGCTTGTCCCTTTAAGTTAGTAATATCCTGTGAACAAAGACCCTAGAAGCATTAGGTTAGCTGCTCCACATGCCAGGGGAGAGGATCAAATTGTTTCTTTGAATTGCTCTCAGAACTGAGCTCTGTTAGTCTGAAAGATCAGTATTTGGAATAAAGATTAGATGGTAAATAATTGCTAGGACAAATTTTACTTAAATGCAACTTCCTACTGTATGAAGGCATTATCCACTGGCATGAAGACAAATTGCATTTGGCATGTTCCATGCAGTAGATCACTGACTATGAAGATTTAGTGCCTTATCTTCCACTGTGTGTTTATTACATTTCTTGTAGGTGGGTCACAGGTGTTGGAACAAAAACTTCCCCAGTCTCATTAAGCAGAATATTTCACTTATCCAATTATAATTAGTGTGAGTTGCATGAATAGAACATTAGGGAAATATTAGGCCTGTGCGAAGTGGCTAGTATTCGCTTTGGATTCAGATTTGGCTTCGGCCGATTCTGGGGACAGTGATTTGATTCGGTGATTTGAATCACTGTCCCTATTCTATTCAGCCATGTCTGATTTGGAGATTCAGCTGCTGCAAAATATCTGAATCTCCGAATCAGCAAGGCCCATCTCCCACTCGCTCTTCCAGGCTGCCAATGGCTAGCCCACCTGCCCCAGCTCCTGGCACTGGAAAAAAAGAAAGCCCAACTCATCAGGTGCTGCTGGGCAGGGGAGAGATCCCCACTTCCCCTCACTGCCCTATGCTGTGTGGGGGGGCTCTGCACAACCCCCCCCATCTCAGCCCCCCCTCCCCCCATGACTGCCCCACCCGCCACAGCTCTGGCCATTTAAGAAAAAAAATACTAGTAATTAGTCTGATGCTACTAGTTTGCTGGATCCAGAGACTGATGCGACGATTGCAATGGATAGAAGGCCAGAACCAGTACCATGGAGCAAGAATGTGATGGGGATACTAGCTCAACGCAAGCACCCCATCAACGGGGGGAATTGTTACGTCTCAGCTCTGTATTCTTGGGGAACCCTGGTACAGGATGCAGTCTGTCTGACTCACAAAGGACTCACCCCCCTCCCCTCCTCTACCTAAACGAAACTGATTAAGATGCAGTGAGAGACGCACCTAAGACCCTCACCAGATAAGGGTGACGAGTGAATCAACTGCCCTAGGTCTCATTTACATGAGAGATGGAAAACAGAAAGCCTGAAGCAGAGACTGCAGTGAATTCTGGGACCAGAGAAGCAGGAGAGCGCTGCATGATGGGGAATCTGTGCTTCCAATGTTAATCAACCCATGTTCACACACACCCAGCTCAGCATTTATCAGACCAGTTCTAATCTGGATTTGCTAAGGACTTTTCCCCCCCAGACACACACACACAGCTCTAAGTTTAATAGGCATCTCGGGCCGTACATTCCCCGGTCCCACTATGGGAGGCCTATTTAAACTTGATTGACTAAAACTCGGTTGCCGGGTTAGGGAATGCTGAGGCAAGAGACCGAGTCAGAGGGGGTATGGGCAACATTTGAACAATGGTTAAGGGTTCATCACAGCATCCAGCCTGCTGGAGCCCTAATCCCAGGTGTTGTCATATCTTTCCCGAGACGACTGGTGGGAGTCCTCTCCACAAAAGGTTATGAGCACCCCAATAATTGTTTTAAGTCTGTTAAAAGACTATAGTAAGATCTGGAAAAGTCATGCTAAGCTGAGGCTTGTGCACAACAAGTAAAAATCCAAAATCCTGATGCTGCAAGCTATCTATTGTTCCTGAAGAAACCATGAGATATCCCATCAGTATATCTGCCACCCATAGGAATCTCAAGCTGGCTCCCAAGTATTTGGGTTACTCCCTAATCTTAAGTGTTTCCTGATTATCAATCAGTTTCCTGAGATGGTCCAAACCAGATAACCCCTTGTCAATAGAAAAGACAATGATTTACACTACTGAGGGTGCTTCGAAGCAGCTAAACTGAGGGTATAAAAATCTGTAAGTGTGTGTGCTGCTAGAGGGAGAAGAGGAAGAGGAAAAGGAAGGAAAAGAAGTAGAAGCAGGAGGAAAGAAGGAGAAGAAGAAAACCCCTGTGCTGACACCATCCCCTGTCGTTCTTGGGACGCTGGAAGAACAGATCATCTCTCTCTTCAAGGATTGTGCTACGGACTGTGCCTGTCAGCTTTGCAGCCTGAGTACCGTGGACTAGGTGAGATCCCAGCGTTCTCTGTCTTCTTTCTAGGCATAAACTTCTGAACCTGAACTGTATCAGTTAAGCTTGAGCTAAGTTTCCCCAAATACTTAGTGAAACCAGGGTAGTATTGTCATTGTTGGTGTTTGTTTTTCTTTTGCATGTCTATTACTACTAGTACTATTATATATTTCATATGCTTAGCAATAAATAACTTTTATAGTCAAACTGGTAGTAATTGGGTATATTTTTCCTTCTCTGCTTCTCTTTCCTCCCGTGCTCTGCAGCAACGCTTCTTTTACCTATGCTAAAGATCCCTGTGAAGCCCAAATTATTGTGGGGTCTGCTCATCAAGAGGCCAAAGATTGGGACGTGCTGAGTTTGAAACACATAAGGGGATCAGCTTGTACAGGCTGATTGACCCAGTTTGACTCAGACGTGCCCTTATGAACTGAATGCTGGCCCATGAGGGTGTCAGCTGGACACCCAGCCGGATTCAGAGGGATTCTGTTTACCTGTGTGCTTGTGTCTGACTGCATTTTATTGTTGCTCTTATGAACTGATTCTTGGCATATGAGGGTGTCAGCCTGTCCATGCTGATCAGCCCGGCCAGGTCAGGCGTGTCACGTTAATTTGTGTGTGTTTGTGTGTATGACTGATTTGGTGACTGGAGGAACCCAGTCCCATTGAGATTGAGTCCTGCAAAATAGCTCCACTGGGGGTGAGGGCTTGCAGAAGGGAGAAATACAGCTCCGTATAGTAACACAAGCAGCACATTGACAGAATCACCAAGACCCTAGAAACTATCCCTAATAAATGAGCACACCCCAAAGTAATGGGCAAATTTGGTAACAGGGAGCAGGTAGGAGCTGGGGGCTGGCAGGGGTCCTCCCATGGTCTTCTCCCCCCTCCTCCAGCCCCTCCTTCGCCCCCTACTTATGAGCTCCGAGTCCAGCTGTAGCTCCCTGCTGCAGCAGATGGGGACTGTCCAAATCATCGAAGCTCTTTGAATCTTTTCTGAAGATTCAGAGAGCTTCAAATCGATTCACACCTTTTAATTGGCCCCCTGATTCAATTCAGAATCAGAGATTCAGTAACCAAACCGGGTTGAATCTCCTCTGAATCGAATCAGCACCTGAAGCTTTGCACAGCCCTAGGAAATATATCTATTAGTTTCTCAAAGAGGAAGTATCATTGACTCTAAACTGGAGGTAGTTTTTGCAGCATTACTAATGCCACTGTGCTTCCAGGATTGATAGTAAATTCTAATATTCCGGTTGCATTCACATGGGAATGAATATCATTATGTACTTTCTTTCTGCCAATGATGTTGTGAAGATAGTACCTTGTTTGTATGGTATATATGCTTTTGCATTTGAACATTTTTTGCACAGCCCTTTTTCAAAATAAAATATGTTTAACAAAGTGAATTCATTTTAGTTCAGATATGGCAGTCAGAAAGGATTCAGATGTAATCAACATTCCTTCCTTCCCTGAACAGGGGTAATATGCTGTAGTCTTCGTAAGTTGGTACATGGCTCATTGGAGTCTGACCATTTAAAAGAATAAGAATCTATCTTGTCAGATTCAGTCCTTTTTAGAGTGGTGAAATGGAAGTATATCACCACAGTATTATACTTTCTTTCCTGAATTATGCAGTATTCAACCATTATACTGTGTATTGTTATCATACTAGAGTTTCACTTGAGGAAATTAAATGTATGTAGTAATTTAATGGGAAACAGAGGTGTTTGAGAAATGCTGAAATGAGTCTATTCAGACAAGGCTTAGCTTAGAATGAAACTGCAGCAGCCTTCAAAATAAGATTCTCACTCTATTAAAATGCAAATAAACAATTATATCTGCCCCCCCCCCCCAGAAATCCCTGTCTGTTTATAAAATAGTAACTGGAGGAGAAACCTGTATATTGTATCTTTCGCGTTTTTTCTTGTACTAGACACTTACTTTGTCCATAAATTATAACATCTTATCATTGTCATTAGATGTGAATCAGGCACTGCTTGTTTAAGCGATTCCTAAATTTTAAATCTAGCAAACAATCTGTGGTAGGGGAAACAGAAGAAGAAAAATTATGAAGGCTGAAAAAAATGCCCTTTCAATTAGACCTCTTTTCAAATAAACTTAACTTGAATACTTCTTAAACAACATCCTGAATGCCTGCATGTGTGAACACATACATTGTGTGTATGAATACTACTGTATAAACTAAACAGATTCAGTCTGTGATGGCTAAAGGAAAAACATTGAACGAAGATGACAACTGAATGTGTTATTGCAGAGTTTAACACTAATGTATGAGTGGGGCTGGGAATTGTGTTTTTTTTTTTAAAGGCAAGAAACCCAGTGAATCTGAAAGATGATCCTATTGAGGCCATGAACACTGATAGTGAAGGACTGGAGACATGAACGGCACATGCCCCCGGCAGTGGCAGGAGCGTGGTGGCGGTGGGAGCCCAGTGGCGGTGAGCAGGGAGCTCCCACAGATGCCACCGGCACTGTTGGCGGTGGGGGGGAGGGGGGCATGGCAAGTGCTGACCAGGACTTGGCAACCACCCACAGGTACCTCCAGCAGTGTCATCAGTGGCCAGGGGCAATTGTGGACTGCCTGCAGATGCCGCCGGTGGTGCTGGCGGCAGGGTGGCAAGCAGCAACCACTCACAGGCTCTGCTGACAGTGTTAATGGTGCCTTTTTTCATGGGGTGCACTGCCACGCGCAGGGGGTGCACGTGCACCCATGTGCACCCCCTATGCATCACCCTGACTGGAGAACTTTGCTGATACAGAAAGATAATGATAGATTTTTAGCTGTACTGATACCATGCCCAATTCAGTCACCTTTAGCATCCTTCCTTCTATTGATCCTGGGACTGTTCAGGGTGACTAGAAGAATTTTAGAGTGGTCTCAGGCCTAGTCTAAACTGAAACCAATGTCAATAGCTCCTAGAGATCTATTTTAGAAGCTGTAATTATAATAATATTAATGGGAAATTCTCTCTTTAAGCATAGAAGAGGTGTAGTGTTGACTGTAAATTTTCTGACACTGTCTTCTTAGTGTTTTAATCATTAGGTGGAAGGAGCTCCTCAAATTAAAGAACAGATTGTTCAATCTATAACTGTTCTGGTAAGACTGCTAAAATGTTTGTCAACTAGTGTGATCATTTTCTTTTGGGGATATTGTTCATGAGGGCTCAGCTCACCAAATGTATTTAGTTACCCATCCCACTTAAAATAAATAAGTTGGGTACATAAATACATTAGTGTATCTGGCCTCAAGTCACTAGAAACTGGACTGAGACTACAAGATCATTCTATTTAGACCAACAGACCCATAATTCACTTTTAATAATTTTGACCTTTCATCAGCATAATTATAATGAAAATAAATTCCAAGAAACAAAGAGTGACTTACCTTTTTATATACATAACTATATAGACAGAACATTTCCAGCAGCATGTTGCCAACTGTATATTAGTTGATTCTCTGCACCTAAAGTACAACTCATCAGAAGGTTTATATGAGCTCTCACATCATAGCAGAAGTGTTTCATAGGCCTTGTGCTGTCCGTCTGTACAGAGATGAATTTCCCTTTCTTGAATATAATGGAATTGCCATTCATGGAGACTCTATCTGTAATATAATAGATTGTTTTGGTTATTTATAAGAGGGAAAGGTGTAGGGGAAGGAGTGAGCGCTGCATGAGACTAAGATGTAGTGAATCAGTGACACAGGTATAATATCTCTGAGTACAGGGATGTACAGAAGCTACAGAAGCTGGACAAATCTTTGTCTATAGCAGTATCATGAAGTAGCTCTGCTAAGGCTCCACAGTCTAGAGATCAATCTCCAGCCAAGTAGAGAACCCTGGCACAGAGTCCACTTAATTTGGCTTTGCAGTAAGACACAGATTTGGCTGTCAGTCACTAGGACTAGGTACAGACAGTCAAAAAGCCTGAGGCTGAATTGATTAGTCTTTTCAGGTTAGTCTAACCTGCACATATTAAATTGTACCAGAAGCGAACAGACATTTACCTTTGATTCAGGATATGCAGCCACATGCCTGCAGTGACTCATGCCAAAAGCTGGGGGTGAGGTGAGGTAGGGTGGGGGGGGGCACTAGAGCATGGCTCTCTGGTTGTGTATTCACTTCCTTTTCCTGCTGCCCCTGAGGTGTCTTGGATTTGCAGTCCAGAATCACAGCAGCAGGACTCTGCAGAGTTGCTCATCACTTCCTCTTTCTGCTTCCAGGTGCCTCAGGGATTTGTAGTCCACAGTTGTAGCCAGTGGTAAGTTTAAGTGGGGGAAGGAGTGTTTAACTCCCCTCCTTGGCCCCAGACCCCAGAGACTGGGCTGCATCCCCAGCTGGGCTTGTCTCCATCCCTCCCACACCTTGTCAGCTAGCCCTGAATGCTCTGCTATGGAGCAGATGGGTGGGGCCAGCCCTGATCTCTTGAGCAGACAGCACAGCCTAACTCAGGGCTGGAAAGTATGCTAGAATGCTGGGGGACTGTGATTTAACTTGAAGCAGGAAGGGGTCTGGGACAGAAATTTCATAAACCAGTTTAACCCAAACCAGTTAAGTTTGATACTACATTTAACCAGGGTTATCTTAAACCAGTTTCAGCCATTTTCAAACTGGTTTATGCGCAGTGAACTTCTGTTCTGTTATAGGTTTAAACCTGTTTCTGATTACTTCAACCAGTTTATGTGTAATTTCTGTCCCTAGCCTAGCTGAGGCCTTAAATATTCTCATGTTTCTTATCATAAAACAGACACTTTAATGTACAGTAATGTATCATTGGTTTCACTCTAACCATGTCAATGAAACTTTAGACCATGTACTCTCTAGAGTCCAAGTACTCTACCCTGCTGTATGTGGGGAGTTATTTTGCTTAACATAAAGATGATTCATTATAGGCCCTGCTGCTTTTTCCTGGAGAAATGTGTTAGTCTATATTACCTTGTAGTTTTAAGATTTCTCATCAAAGTACAATTCACCTGTAATAACAAATGCAATACCCTAAGTATGAATGAGCAATTGATTTTGAGAAGATCAGAGATTCTGGGGAATTCCATAGGTAAGATAAATCTAGATGATTCTTTTGACTTTTTTATGTTTGAGCCATGGAAGTCACAGATAACATTTTTATTTTCTTTCCATGAGATCAAGTTTAAACAAATAGAATTGACAATGCCCCTGAAATTGTAATAGAAATCTAAAGACTGGGTAAAATCTTGGCTCCATTGAAGTCAAAGACAGTAGAGGGGAACAGAATTTCATTTTAAGTGCCAAGTTTGGAAATAAGATTTTGGCACCAAAGCTTTCATCTAACAGTGATCTCTGTGTACATGTATATATTTTCAAAATTATAATTTTGAACCTTTTCAGTATGGACATAATTGTTTACTATTCATTCTTATGCTTCATATAAAATGTAGGAAGAATTTTACTCTTGGGTCTACTGTTGGACATGAGTCCGATATTTTATTTTCCTTTGGGAAATCTGTGCATGTAAGAAAACTGGAATATTAAAGTTGAGACCGCAAGGGTCTGGGTTTTACCATGCATATTATCAGCTCTATGCAACTTCAGTGCTGGGGATAGCTTTCTCCCACGATTATTAAAACTAAACTTTAAAATTTTATTTACAAACTAACTATTAATTGCAATGCTGGCATTTTCCATGCTGCCAGACAAATGGAGGTTTAGGAAGATGTATAAGTCTTCAGCCCCCAGAAGGTTAATTAACTAGTCACTTACATTCTACAAAAATTCTATAAAACAAAAGTGAAAAAAACCCCAATTATTTAGAAAGTTGAATGGAAGCTAGAAGTGAACATTACTGTTTCCATACCATAGGAGAGCATCTTTTACAGGAAGGAGAGAGTGTGTGGAAGTCACAAGTGCCAAGTCCAAGTGCCAGAAGCAATCTGCTTTTTGCATGATTGCCTGTGAGAGTACAATTTTAGGCTGAGAAAAGCACTGAATGATGCGGTTAACTATAAGTGTTATAGGATACACTATAAGTGCATCCTTTTGGCTTATTTTGCCAATCTGGATTTTTCATTAAATGACTACATAGAATCATAGAAAACTAGGGTTGGAAGGGACCTCAGGAAATCATCTAGTCCAACCCCATCTCAAAGCAGGACTAGCCCCAACTAGATCATCCCAGCCAAAGTTTTGTATAGCCAGGTCTCAAAAATCTCCAAGGATGGAAAGTCTATCACTTCTCAGGGTAACATGAGACCCTAACTTCTTGTTTTGTCATTTGCTACCACTGAGGACAGTCTAGCTCAGGGGCAGGCAAAATATGGCCCATGGGCCACATCTGGCCCATCAGGCAATTCTATCCAGCCTGTGGGGCCCCTCTATAAGCTGGAAGAATGATCACAGGCCCTGGCCCTGAGCTGTGTGTCTGAAAGCAGAAGTCTTCATGCAGGAGGTGTGGCTCTGGTGGCTAAGCAAGCAACCCCCACCCCAACCTCACCTGACCCTCCCCTAGCCCCAAGTTAGGGGCCACGAGAGATAAGAAGCTCCTACCTTGTGGAGGCTTTTCCCTGGAGAACCAATGGCTGTTTCCAACCCTCCCTCCCTGGGACAGTGGAAATTCAGGTAAAGGCCCCACCAGGCCAGGGGCCAGGGACTCCCCCTTTGGGGAAAATGAGGCTGGGAACATGAGGAGTTGCATGCTATGGTACTAGGCTGGGCTGGCTGTGCACACTGCAGGAGCGCCGGAGCTGTGCACTATGTGGCTGGGTTGTGCTGTCCCCACATGCTGCCACCACGTGCAGCTGGGCACTGGGGTAGGAGCATAGGTGTTGAGTTGCATGCTGTGGGGCCGGGGGGGGGCTGGCTGTTCATGCTGCCACCACATGAGGCTGGGGATTCATGTGGGAGCTGCATGTTATGGGGTTGGGTGGGCTGGCTCTGCTCACTGCCACCATGTGGGGTCAGGGACTCGAGTCAGTGCGCTATGGGGCCAGGTGGGCTGGCCCTGCACACTGATGCCATATGTGGCCAGGGACTGAGGTGGGAGCATTATGGGACTGGCCCACACTCTGCCACCACATATGGCCAGAGACTCGGGTGGGAGCCGCATGCTATGGGGTCCAGCAGGGTTGGCCCCGATTGCTGCTGCCATGTGCAGCCAGGGACTTGGGTGGGAACAGTATGGGGTCAGGTCGGGCTGGCCCTACTTGCTGCCACATATGGCTCCATGGACTTGCACACTCCAGGGACTCTGAGGATCCCCCCCACACACACACCCATACCCTCCTACACACTCATGCTCTCCTATAGCTCCCACACGCCCTTCCATGGCCCCCACACACAGTCCCTCACCCCCTACCCTCCAACATATTGACACACACACCCACACACTCCCACACCCCTCACTCCACCTACACATCTCAGACCCATGCCTCCCACACTGAGGTGAGGTGATTAGGAACTCCCTCAGCACTCTCAGGTGTGTCCTGGTCAGCCCCACACACTTGTGCGCATCCACCTTTTCTAAGTAATCCCTAACCTGTTCTTTTGCCACTGTTGGCTGCTCACTTCCTCCCCAAACTGCTGCCAGGTATAGTAGTCTGGGAACTGCCCCTGCCTGTGAAGACTGAGGTGGAAAAGGTGTTGAGTACTTCAGCCTTTTCTGCGTCATCTGGGGTCATAAGTGGAATTTAGGGATCAAAGTTGCAAAAACTGATCCAAAATTCCTCTTCTGAAGTATCCACCAAACTCAGTAGGTGCTTACATTTAAGATTGAAAAGATCCCTTATTGTCTAAACTTGGGCTTTCATGTGTGCTTGGAGGGTGATCCAGTCTGAGGAGTTAGCCATCTAATTTGTGCACAAGCCCCACTATGTTCCAGGCATGGGGTGAGCCAGTGCCTAAATCCCCAAAGAGGCCCATTCCACTAGGCATAATAAAAGCACTTAAACATAACCTAAATATCAAATTTGTAATTGAGGGGAAAATCCAGAATGCTAATCAGAAGGCTGGGGTATGCATAAGAAAGCAAAAGGGAGCATGACAGTGTACTTTAGGGGTTGATTCCTGTGTTCTGGTCCCTATTTCTTGGACTATTTTGTACATTTTACATTAGACAGATATTAAAGAAAGCACATTCCTGAAAGCAGGATCTGGGACACAGGTCTCCCCCTTCCCAGCTAAGTACAGTAGCTATTAGGTTTATAGCATTTGTCTTGGTTATATCTGGTTTGTACTTCTCCTGGCCCCCTAACTTGCATATTTAACTATGCAGTGACTGAACTTCAGCTGTAGGGATGGAGAATGCCTCCAACCAGACTACTCCACAGCCTGGTGGTCAGGGCACTCTCCCCTGAGATGGGATACATAGATTTGGATTCCATCAGTCTGAAAAGGGCCTTTGTCTCTTACTTCCTGGGTGAGGACTCTAAGCACCAGTCATTATACAAACCATTGCCAGCCTTCAGAAGAAGATGAAGCTTTCTAGTCCTGAGTAGATGGAGTGCTTAGTGTGCAGTTATGATTCAGGTGCCTAAGCTCTAGAAAGGGATAGGAATTCAAACTTAAACTTTTCCTTAAGTTTTCCTTTTGACTTGCTGTAGGTGCCTGTCTCCAGGATATATAGACATTCTGGATTATCCATTGGAGTTACTTAACTCTCCACATCAACTATAATGCAAGCCTAAGCTCCTTATTCTATTTGAATTACTTTTAGGTCCAGGTTCCTTATTTTAGCCTTCCAGCTACATTGTAGGTACACAAGTACCTACTCTCTATTAAGCACATAGTTACTTACATGTGTAAGTGCTGTCCAAAATAAGGATTCTTTTCTGAATTGGACCTTGAAACTTACGAGAATACTCTAACATAGACATGTTTCTTCTCTCTCTATTTACTCCCTCCTCACATTCATGCTCATCTTTCATTCTAATGCTTTGGTGAATTTAGTTTCACTCATCAGGCACCTGTGATTCTATGAATTAGATCTGCCCAGTCAGGGAAGAGAAACGTACCATATGACTGATGGGCCCAATTAAAACTAAACAGACACAGCTAGAATATCAGATGTCAAACACTGGCAATGTACTGCCTGCAATCAATCCTGTTGACCAAGAATTATTCAGAGGAATCGTTTGAAATATTTTTTGAATAATTAATAAATCTAAGGAAATCCTGATATGCTGGCACAGAGAAAATGAGATGAAATTTGTTGAATAAATTATTTGAAACATTTTATGCATTCAGAGCCATTCTTCACAAACTTGGAAATAATTATCAGTACAGCCTTTTCTTCTATCAACTGGTTGGTTAATTTTTCAAAAAATTTTTTTTTTTGCTTCCATTTTCTATTGCTGCTGAGAGCTTCCTGTTGGCTAGTTCTAGCTACCTACCTGCTAGGCCCATAGGCAGTCTGGATTACCTTTGGGAAGTTTTTTACTCTTCCTATTCAATGCTTAAAGGACCCTAATGCTGTGTCTTTAATGTGCCTATCTGAAGAAAAGGGCCTATTTGTATATGTGTTTAAGCTGAAATAGAATTGCATATGATGCTTCTTTCCC
>NW_005841928.1:1323602-1343431 GCF_000455745.1 Alligator sinensis
CCTGCTCTACTATTACACAGTAGCTTGTCACATAGCTCATATTGTCTTTCTAGCTGCAATAGAAATAACAATAATTTTGCACACATTTCCAAGGGGTAGGGGTGCACCAATCAAGCATTCTGTGGTGCTAGGGTTCAGTGCTCATGCAGATGCCTAGACACTTCTCTTCTAGCATTTAATATTTGTTTAATGACCATTACAGTGTTAATGATCCTTTTATAATTGCAGGGGGCCATAGGTTTCCAGTTTCTGTAATGCTCAGAATGGGGGCCTCCATTCTGCTAACTGGTACTCATGTAGCAAATAAATAATACTCTGCTATTACATTATGTGCTTAATTTTTTACTGTAAAATAGGATGTAGTGATGTTATGCAGTGCAGAGGACTAGAGTCTTCACCAGGAGCAATTTTCTTGCTTGCTGCTAGTTCTCTATTAAGACTTTCTTACAACAGGTTTGCTCTTGAAACACTCACCTTGTGGGTCTGGTCCTGTCACTTTAGCAGAAAAAAGCAGTATAACTGGTTGTTGTTTGCTGGGTATCCTTCTCTTATTGTGTCAGTAAGAAATACCTGTTGTGTTTTTATCCTAGTTTTCCTCAGGACACTACACTTCCTCACAAAAGTCTGTAGAAAAACAAAACAAAACAAAGAAACAACCCTGTCAAACAAACAAGACAACCCTCCCCAGACTGAGGATGTGTACAGAGATTATATTTTTCATGCAATGAGGCTCCTGAAAGTGCTCTACAGCTGTAAAGTAACATATAATCATGGCTACAGCTCGCTTATAAAATGGCTGATTGCATGAAAATTTAACCCTTGTCTGATGAGCTATCAGATGAAGGTGCTTTAGTATATAGCCGCGTTTCTCAAACCATGGGTCGCAACCCAAAAGTGGGTTGCAACAATATTTCAAAGGGTCATGAGCTGCAGCAGGGGAGAGGGGAGGTGAGAAGGCACCCTCCCCTTCCAGCAGGGGAAGGGGGCAGGGGACAGCTGTGTGGCCGGGCTGGAGGCACCGGGGCCAGTGCGGAGCAGGGGTGGGGCAGTCGGGAGATGTTGCTTGGGTGGTAGGAGGGGCCATGACTAAGCTGCCTGGCTTGGCATAGTGCAGCAGCCCTAGCCCAGGGCAGGGGGTGGGCCACAGGCTTCTGCTCCTCCTCCCCCCAGCCTATGCTGGGGCTGGGCTTGCTCTGCTGTCACCCACATAAACTGGAGCTGCTGCAGTCACCAGGCTGCAGCCCAAGTGGGACAGGGGCAGCTGGGGGCCCCTCTGGCAGGGCTGGGGGAGGTCAGGGGGCTGCGGGTCAAGTGTGAAGGACACCAGCATGGCTGGGGAGACGCAAGGAACTGGGGGTCGGGCACCGGCAGGGCCAGGGGATGTGGGTTGGAACAGGCCATGGCTCTTTGCAAATGGGTTCCAGTAGGATAAAGGTTGAGAACCAGTGGTATAGAGTGCCTTAGAGAACCTGTGTACAGGTTCGCAGTGAGGGTTACTTTTAGGTGAGTCCAGCCATATCCCATGTGTTTTTTTGCAGGGCTGCATGCTAGCCTCAGACAAGCAGAGCTTGTCTCCTCTGCCTGCCTGAGTGCTGGGCTAACCCTGCTCCTGGGCTGTCAGTGACAGCTTCTCATCCCAGCCCCACCTCCTCCCTCCAGTCAGCTGAGAGCCACAGCCTGGCCAGGGGGAGCGAAGGGGGGGATGGTGTCTATCTTGGCAGTGCCCGCAGGACCAGGGGAGCTGGCAGCCTGGCTGGGCACACTGTAGGGCAAGGGGGGCTCTCCCCCCTGCTTGCTCCCCTGGGACCAGGAGAGCAAAGAGCCCAGTCAGGCTCACTGTTGTCTCTCTTTCCTGCTTGCTCCTCCATGACCAGAGGATCAAGCAAGGGGGAAGAGACCCCTCCCCTTGCAGCATGCCTGTTAAACTGCTTCCCCCCCAAAGACCCAGAGAAGCAAGCAGGGGGGAGAGACCTTTTACCCCTGTAGCATGCCTGGCTGGGCTGCTGGATCTTGTGGTCTTGGAGGCACTATGGGGAGAGAGACCACTTTCACCTTCCCTTCCCGTGGCCAGGCTGTGGCTCTCAGCTGGCCAGATGGAGGAGGTGGGGCTAGGATAAGAGACTATTCCTGACAGCCCAGGGGCAGGGCTGGCCATAGAGGCCCCAGACAGGCAGACTACTTGGCTATGGCTGCTTTTGGCAATCACTGGCAGCCCCCTGGGGAGCCTGCAGAGCACGCTGGGAGATACTCAACAGCACCCCTTACCTCCTGACCTTGGCCAGTACAGGGAAAGTTTGAACACCCCACCCCAACCACCACCAAATGTTGAATGACTGTTATGCTCAATCATGCTGTAACTTTTAGTGCTTTGTGTAAACCACAAAAATTACACTGCAATCACAAGTGCCTTCCTGCACTTTTGTATGCATCCCGAGGAACAGCACAAACAGTCTGTGATGGATTCTCTTGAGTTAACACTGGATAAAAATAGTCTTTATTATCACTGAAAAAGGGTGAGGAAATGATTGAGAGGGTTCTGATTTTCATGTATCTAAAGATCCAAGAGAGGAACATAATTAAAAAACCCCAATGCGTTAAAAGTGTTCATGGGGTACTGGAGCAAAATTTATCAGCGTTCAGGGGCATTGTTTCAGTCAAAGATCTCTGCTCCTCCAGTTTATGATTATTTATGAAATTCCATTCTATTATGGGTTTTGGACTTTCTTTTTTGATGAACAATTTGCTGGTATGTTTTGAAGGACTGAATAATCTCCTTGTATAGTTGTTTGCTTCCCTTAGAGAATAACTTTCCCATATGCTAATTAGTACTACAGAATAAAATTCTAAATGCTTTTCTGATATTGTTCTTTTCTATCTGTATCTATTTTTTACTTTAATATGTAAAAAAATGTGTCTGTCCAGGGCTCCAGGTATCATTGGTAATAATTTTAAATAATAACTATTAGATAGTAATTTAAAACTGTAATTCATTCTGCAAACCACTTGGGCTGGCAAAAGAAGACCACATCACTTAGTGTTTCACCATTTTCTCCTTTTATCATTGATGTAAATTAGAAAAAATATCGCATCTGAAAAGAGGATGTCATAATTGACAAATTAATAGCAACAGCCTTATGAGTATGTTTGCAGGGTCACTTTTTTGAATAAGTGGAATCTTGAATACATTATAGAAACTGGGGCATTTACCTCTGCAATATGCATGTCTGTGTGTCACATAAACAGATCTGAGTATTAAATCTGCAAACCTTTTGAACTGAAAACTTGCCAATACATAGTTTTGTGTGTGTTGTTTTATGGACTGCATTTGAATATGACAGGTATTTTAAATATAATCCCAAAAGTGGCCATAAAAATATTGCATTGTTAAACTCCACTATAACCCATTACTTTGTATTAGCTTCCATATCCATCTCCATTTCCCAGAACAGGAAGAAGAGGTTTTTTCATTATGAAACACCTGTGTAAAATTATTTTTTAATTATAAGTTTTCTCTTATTTAATTCTGTCACTGGGGCTGCCATGTCACTTGCTCTTTGAGTGACATTTCCCTTTTGTCACTGTCAGCATTGGCACTGGTTTCAGACACTGAAAAACTAATGTGGTGATGTGATATAGTAGCACTATTAACTCAGCAGAGAAACGAATGTGTGAAGCAAGTCTAGTTTTTATTTCCTCCCATCTCTTTCCACCAAAAAGCTTCATGCCCTACCAAATATAAATTTTAGGGCTAGTTATTTGACATAACAAAAGCCAATGCCACTGATGCTGGAGTAAACTATAAAACTACAAGAAATAAACCTAGCACTATAACAATCTTTTTTGTTATAAATACAAAATCAAATTATATCCTAACCTTGTAGTTCCTGATTTTTACTCTGTTGCTTTCTTACTCTCCCCATCTGCTGTTTCTAATGTTTCTAGTTTTGTTATTCGGTTCTTTATCCATATTTTTCCAGACTGCCATCCATCTCTTTAAACATTCAATTTCTTTCTTATTTTTAGTCAGTTATGTTGCTCTCTGCTTTTATATTGTTAAAATGATGTACAAATGCAAGAAAAATACTACTCTCCAGTGAGCAACACATTAATACCCCATGTAAAGTGATAAGGTAAAATAGCATGAGGTCACTTTGACAAGCAGGGGAGTAGCTTTCCTTGTGTGGGGGTTTTCAATACCTCTTCTCAGATGCTGGTACCTCCAAAGCATCTCTCTGTTATGCATTAAATGAGTACAAGTGGTAGCACACCAAAAATTAATTGAAATGCAAATTTATTTTACTTCATGATCATTTAATAAGTAGATACAAACAGAAAAAAAGGCTACCTTACCTTTTTGTTTTTGTGCTATAACAGTTGGAATAGTAGCTAGCATGCACCAAGAGGCAGGTTTGCCATTACCTTTATGTTTAACTTCACTTTTTGACATTTTTTATTATCATTTCTCAAACCAGCTGATTTCTAACTTTTTATTTGCTAGTTCCTTTTTCGTTTGTTCATTGCTTCTAAGGTGTGGACAGACATAACACTTGAACTATTCCCATAATGTCTGACCAACCTGATTGACTTCTGTGATGAAAGGACTTGCTCTGTTGATGCAAGGAGATCAGTGGATGTGGTTTTAGCAAGGCTTTTGATACGGTCTCCTACAGAATTCTCACAGGCAAGCTAAGGAAGTGCGGGCTGGATGAATGGACTGCATAGAGGATAGAAAACTGGCTGGAGCATTGGGCTCAGAGGGTAATCAAAGGCTCAATGTCTAGTTGGCAGCTGGTATCAAGTGGAGTGCCCCAGGGGTTGGTTCTGGGGCCAATTCTGTTCAATATCTTCATCAACGACCTGAAAGATGGCATAGAGGGCACCTTCTGCAAGTTCATGGATGACACCAAGCTGGGGGGAGTAGTAAATATGCTAGAAGGTAGGGTTAGGATTCAGAGTGACCTCAACAAATTGGAGGCTTGGACCAAAAAAGAATATCATGAGGTTCAAGGACAAGTGAAAAGTACTTATTTAGGACAGTCACAAAGGCCATGGACGCAGGTGTCGCGGGCACCTTCTGCAAGTTCATGGATGACACCAAGCTGGGGGGAGTAGTAAATATGCTAGAAGGTAGGGTTAGGATTCAGAGTGACCTCAACAAATTGGAGGCTTGGACCAAAAAAGAATATCATGAGGTTCAAGGACAAGTGAAAAGTACTTATTTAGGACAGTCACAAAGGCCATGGACGCAGGTGTCGCGGTGGATGTAGTCTTTCTGGACTTCAGCAAGGCCTTTGACACCGTCTCTCACCCCATCCTAATTAATAAACTAGGCGACTGTGGCATAGATGCCTACACAGTCAGATGGATTGCAGATTGGCTGAAGGGTCGCACTCAGAGGGTGGTGGTGGATGGATCATACTCGACTTGGGGGGAGGTGGGTAGTGGAGTCCCCCAGGGCTCGGTCCTGGGGCCTGCGCTGTTCAATTTCTTCATCAGCGATCTTGATGTTGGGGTGGAAAGCAACCTGTTTAAATTCGCTGAGACACCAACATTTGGGGGGAGGTGAGCATGCTAGCAGGGAGAGAGAGATTGCAGAAGGATCTGGATAGGTTACAGGGGTGGGCAAACAGGAACAGGATGTGTTTCAATACGGACAAGTGCAGGGTGCTGCACTTGGGTAGTAGGAACCAGCAGCACACTTATACGATGGGGAACTCCCTACTTGAGAGCACGGAGGCGGAAAGGGATCTTGGTGTCATTATTGACTCCAAGATGAACATGGGCCGACAATGCGAGGTCATGGTTGGCAGGGCTAACCGGACCTTGTCGTGCATCCACAGGTGCATCTCGAGTAGAGCCAGGGAGGTGATCCTCCCCCTCTATGCGACGCTGGTCAGGCCGCAGCTGGAGTATTGTGTCCAGTTCTGTGCGCCCCATTTCAGGAGGGATGTGGACAACATGGAGAGGGTCCAGAGGAGGGCCACCCGCATGATCCGGGGACAACAGGGCAGACCCTACAGTGAGAGACTGCGGGACCTGAACCTATTCAGCCTCCACAAGAGAAGGCTGAGGGGGGACCTGGTGACCGTCTATAAACTCACTAGGGGGAACCAGAAGGGTTTGGGGGAGACGCTGTTTCCCCTAGCCCCCGCTGGCATAACAAGGAGTAATGGGCACAAGTTGATGGAGAGGAGGTACAGATTGGACATCCGAAAAAACTACTTCACAGTTAGGGCGGCTAGGAGCTGGAACCAACTTCCAAGGGAGGTGGTGCTGGCCCCTACCCTGGGGATCTTTAAGAAGAGGCTGGATACCTACCTGGCTGGACTCATTTGAGTCCCGTTTTTTGTTTAGGGTTCTTTTGTTGTTCTCCCGCCCTGGTGGGGGGTCGGGCTAGAAGATCTATTAGGTCCCTTCCGACCCTAAAACTATGAAACTATGAAACTATGACAGAACAGTCCCATACAACAGTATAGGCTAGAGGCTGACTGGCTGGGCAGCAGCTCTGAAGAAAAGGATCTTTGGGTTACACAATGGAGAATAAGCTGAATATGAGCCAACAGTGCGCTGTTGTTGCCTAACAATATACTGGGCTGCATTGGTAGGAGTGTTGCCAGCAGAGCAAGGGAAGTGATTTTCCCCCTCTGTTCAGCATTGATGAGGCCACATCTGGAGTACTGTGTTCACTTGTGGGCCCCCCACTATAGAAAGTATGGGGACAAGCCAGAGAGAGTCCAGCAGACAGCAACAGAGATGGTGAGGGAGCTGGGGGACATGACTTCTGAGGAGAGGCTGAGAGAACTGGTCTCATTTAGTTTAGAGAAAGGAAGACTCAGAGGGGATTTAATAACAGCCTTTGACTACCTGAAGTGGGGTTCAAAAGAAGATGGAGCTAGACTGTTCTCAGTGGTGGCAGATGACAGAACAAGGAGCAATGGTTTCAAGTGATGATAATAACACCTAGATACCATCTGCGAGGCTTGGGCTATGGTGTAGGGGAGGAATGGAGCTGCAGATAGCGCCCCGTGGCATTGGGGCAGGAAATGGGCAGCCTTCCGCTTAATTGACATCTATTAATTGATTACCAACAAGGCGTGGTGGACAAGAAGGCGGGCGGTTAGCCCAGAACAGGTGGGCGTGCCACAGGGAAATTGGCCCTGTTTCAAGTTGCAGCAAGGGAAGTTTAGGTTAAATATTAGGAAGAATTTTCTCACTAGGAGGGTAGTAAAATACTGGAACAGGTTACCCAGATACATTGTTTAATCTCTGATCTGAGGGTTGTTTAATCTCTTGGAGGTTTTTTAAGACCCGGCTACACAAAGCCTTGGTTGGGATGATCTTGTTGGGGATGGTCCTGCTTAGAGAAGGGGGTTGGATCTCTCCAAACCTTAAGTTATGTATGGGACCTACTCAAATCGATTTTACATTTTTTGCAGAAACCACAAAAAACAGCAGTTTCCCTGATTTTGCATGGAATCGCCAGGAAAAAAAAAGGCTTACTAAAAATAAAATGCTGGCTCCCCAGTTAAGTCTCTAGTTATATGTTATGGTGTGAACAGATGTAATGCTTAGTTTCTTGTTCATTTCTCTCTTGTTGTCTGCTTGCTCTCTCTCGTTCCTTATTTCTTTTATCTCTTCATTTCTTCCGTTCCTCCTAGGAATTCAAAAAATGCATACCTTATTTATGTAGAGGTTCCATTGTCTTCAATGGCACCTGCATATAAAATGAGCAAGATTTGCCATGATGCTTGTTCCCCAAGTGAAAAATTGAACTTAACATTAGTTTAAAAACAAAACAGGCAGAATGCACACACACACACAAAATGAAGGCTATGTCCTGATTTTAATTAGGAATGTAGCCTAGCTCTTAGTCTGTATTACAGTTACTTCCTGTGATGAGGAATATGTGATTAGCTCTTTCTGAAATTAAAGCAATAGTCCAGAAAAACCTCTGGTCTCTTAGCCCATTGTAAGTATCTATTTGGAATTCAGGATAACTCATTCTGGTCCTCAAAAGATAAAATATGATTTCCATGTACATTCAGAGGTCTGTGAGGGTCCCATTGCATGATACATTAAATATGGGACCAGTGTCCTGAATGGGCCCCCTTGTTTCAAGCTATGCTTTCTTGCAGTAGAAGCTACCTGCATTTTTTGTTACGTGTTTGACTTTGTTGACTGAATTGAGTGTGTCCAGTATTGCCATCTAGAAGTTAGAGGGGTATAATAAGCTGCACATGCTTACTGATCCTGTGAAGTGTTGTCCATCCTGGAACTATAATCAAAGTCAGTAGGAGCTGAAAGCATGCACTGACTTGAAGGATTCCACCCTATTGAGAGCACCTTGCAACCTTCCAGCCATTACTGTCTGTGCACCTTGCATGACGCCCTGACATGCCTTTTTCCATGGAAGCTACATGCCACTGAATATTGGAAAGTTGATCGTTTCTTATTAAGTCCAGTGGTTTTATGAGTTTTTCAATGTCATGCTCTTTATTCTTGAAAATGTTTGTTAAGAATAGCTATAGCAGGACTGTCTAGCTGGTGTGGCATGGCATATAGCTCATGCAGCATGGGCCACGCTCTCTGGCCACATGTGTTATGTGGATAGCCCTGACCTATGGGGGAGGGGGGTGAAAGAGAATATTACCCTTTAAAAAACAAACAAACACTTTTTATGTTTAAATCTAATGGTGTTTTAAGGCAATGTCATGATTTTGGGGTACTAGTTCATGATTCTGAAAATGGCAGTTGGTAGTAGTATGTGTTTCATAGTTATTAGGGGCTGGAAGGGACCTTACAGATCATCAAGTCTAGCCCCCTGCACTTGGGAGGAAAGACTGCTGGGTTCAGATGACCCCAGAAAGGTGGGCATCGATGTTTTTTGAAGATCTCCAGGGTGGGTGACTGTACCACCTTTGGTGGGGGGAGCCTGTTCAAAACCCTCAGCACTCAAATTGTAAAGAAGTTTTTCCTTATGTCTAACCTGAAGCGATCCTCAATCAGCTTATGCCTATTATTTTGTGTCCTCCCCTTGGGGGGTGTGGCAGGACACTGGTTGTGCCGGCCACTTTAAGGGCCCGGAGCTGGCAGCTGCCAGGTACCTGATGAGGGCAGCCATTTTGAATATGGGCCTGCCCATATACACAGGGCAGTTCTGCTGCTGGAGGCTAGGCAACAACATTGCCTGGCTAGAGGGCTGCTAGTATCATCTGGAGGTAAGGGAGGAGCTGTAGGGGATGGTCAGGAGGCTCCTGGTCCTGGGTAGGACCTAAAACTGCACCCTGCCAGGAGTGGGTGGCCTGGTGGGGCTCCCAGTGGTGCAGGAGCCCCCAGGAAATGCCAGGCCAGTTACCACCCCGGTGAAAGGTGGGTTGGGGCACCTTAACCCCTAGCCCCCACAACTGGGTGGGTTACCCCTTGTCTGGAGGGCCTGGAGGGTGGACCCCCAGAGAGAGAGAAAAGTCCATAGCCTCAGGCCTGTCTGAACTTCCCCTGACTGGTCAATGCTGGGCCAGGACTGGAAGGGTCAAAGGGCCAGGGGCCCACTGCCAGGAATGACGAGGTGGGCCAGGGCTAGTCAGCGAAAGGTCCTGGGGGGACCACACCCAAAGGGGAAGCAGTTCAGGGAGCTATGCTGCCTAGTATGAAGGTAGATGAGACTGCCTGATGAGAGGAATCCAGGTGGGGTTCAATTAGGAGGATTCTGGGGCCCAGTTTGGGGGCTGGTGATGATAATAACACCTAGATACCATCTGCGAGGCTTGGGCTATGGTGTAGGGGAGGAATGGAGCTGCAGATAGCGCCCCGTGGCATTGGGGCAGGAAATGGGCAGCCTTCCGCTTAATTGACATCTATTAATTGATTACCAACAAGGCGTGGTGGACAAGAAGGCGGGCGGTTAGCCCAGAACAGGTGGGCGTGCCACAGGGAAATTGGCCCTGAGCAGGCCCCCTGTTACAGGGGGCCTTGGTGAACAGATGCTCCTGCAGGACATACACCCTTGATATACTTATAGGCTACCACCAAATCCCCTCTGAGTCTTCTCTTTTCCAGGCTGAACTGTCCCAAGTCTTTCAGCCTCTCCTCATATGACTTGGTCTCAGGGCCTCTAATCATGTGTGTGGCCCTTCTTTGGACTCTCTCAAGCTTCTCCACATCCTTCTTGAGGTGCAGTGCACAGAACTGGATGCAGTACTTCAGCTGTGGTCTCACCAAGGCCGAGTAGAGTGGAAGGATGACATCCTTAGTTTTGCCTGAGATGCCTAGGTAGATTCATGCCAGTGTTTAATGAGCTCTGCCAGCTAAAAATCACATTGGTGGCTCATGTTCATTTTGTTATCTATCATGACACTGAGGTCCTGTTCAACAGTGGTGCTGGCTAGCATAGCACTGCCGAGCCTCTAAGTGTGCTGTGGATTATTTCTCCCCAGGTGGAGCACTTTACATTTCTCCGTATTAAATGACATCTTGTTGAGATCCGCACACCTCGCGAGCCTGTCCAGGTTGGTCTATATTGCCAGTCTGTCTTCAAGTGTGATCATGCTCCCCTACAGTTTGGTGTCGTCAGCAAACTTTGCTAGTTCACTTTTAATACCTGAATCCAAATCGTTGATAAACATGTTGAAAAACACTAGTCCGAGTATTGAACCCTGAAGGATGCCACTAGTCTGTCCTAGTGTTAATGCTCATGGTGACTCTCTTGACAGGCTCTAAAACCCTTGACTCAAATTACATTAATGGAACCAGACTTGCTGTCAAGTCACAGTCTGGATCCCCATAATCACATCCAAGAATAAAGTCTGAAGCTGCATGTGGCCCTTCTAGAGGGGACAGACCATGGGCCATCTCCTGTTTCACCACCACTGAATATTGGAGATAAACATTTAAAGCTGCAAAACAATTAAAAACAAGCACCCCCACCCCCACCACCACCACATACATCTGGTCTTCTTCCCTTCTCAGTGAGAATAAAGGTTTCTGGAAGGATTAGCTGTGTAGGTCTTATTCAGCTAGTGGTGGAGTTTACTTTTTGGGGTCCCATTTAGAGGTTAGTTTTGGGCCCTGACTCTTTATTAAACAATGTAATGAATAACTCTAATACAAGGGGGCTCCTGGGGACTTAGACAGTTTGTACTGCTCTTACATTTCCTTGGCACTTATCTGGTCTTGATATTCATACATATAGTGCATTAGTAGCTTAGTCCACCCTGGGCTAATTGCCTAGTTGGCTACATGTGCATGGGGCTAATGATTCCAGTTGGCCACTGCAATGGCCTCCTGATTAGCTGCTGGGGAAAGCAGCCTTCCCATTTATTTTCATCTGTGGCAGTAGGCTGAAGCCAACTAGTCTTCCATATGTCTGCTCTGGTAAACCTCTTTGATCCTGTACTCCTGGTTCTGCTCAACTCTGGACTCTGGCTTTTTTGATAGTCCACGGGGATCTGGTAACTCAGCCTGACTCTTGGTTCACTTTGACTATAGTTCTGAACCTTGGCATACACAGACTTGGTTCTCACTCCTGATTCCAGTTTTACCTCCTGGCTTTGGCTCTGTGTCCCAGCTTGTCCTGTCTTCAGTACTGGCTTCTGACTCCTGAACCTTGATTTGGTGTATGAACTGGACTCTGTTCCCGGATTTTCCTTTGGCTCTGGTAAATTTGTTTTTGATCCCTGACTCTCTGACTCAGCCTATGGTTTGGCTGGAGACCTTCTCCAGTGGTTTAAACTGTAGGCCAGACTGGCTACAACCTCGTCCTTACAGTCTTAACATCTGAAGGCTATTATGATGGCAACTATGAGTGCAGTCCACTTCCTACTGTTCATTTAGAACCTCATGAAGAGGACAGAACAGGAAGGGTTACCAGGCAATCAACTACCCAGTGTCCTACTGGTTCGGGCAACAGGGGGAGAACTTTGAGGTGGTTTTGGCAAAAAGCAAGAGGAGATAAAGGTAGAGAAACCCAACTGACAAAATATAGGGCATTGAGGGGACTGAGTCAGAAACAAACTTCTGAAAATGTCTTTGACTTTGACACATGTCCTGTAATGTTTAGGCCAGTGCAGATGCTGTCTTCAGAAGTTTTTTCCAGGTTTGTTGTAATATGAATGAAAAAACTGAATCCTTCTATTATTTATTGGATCCTTTAAATTGCTTCAAGACTCAGGTAAATCTTGGCATTTGTAATTCAGCATCATCCCTAACACCAATTTTTCCACCCTTTCAGAAGCGTGGCCAGAAAGGCAATGCTGTTTCTTCGGACTCTTTCACACTTTAATGCCTCTAGAAAATTTTATCCATGAAAAGAGAAGGTCTCATGGCTTAGAGGCAGGTGGATTCTATGCAGGTTAGTGGTACCAGTTTCTTTAAAAAGATCAGGTGTAATGGAATGAGGATGGAGCCCTTGTTCCAACCCCCATCTGGACTGAGTATGGAGACATAGTTAACCATGGTAGGCTGAAGTCAAGAAGAAGGCATGGTGAATTTGCCTATTATGGACTAATCAAAGTAGATATATATAGCACAAGCTTTTGTGGACTGAAGCCCCCATGAGTATGATAGAACTGCCAATAAATCATGTGATCCCTTCTTAGTGCAGTAGTCATTTTGGCTGACTAACTGCAATTGCTTTTGTGGTCATGGCCCCCCTACCCATGTGGTAATTTTCCAGACTCAGGGCTATGCCATTAAGATAGAAATAATCTTACATGATCTTACAATCTTTTTTTTTTTTTAGTTTTTTACCACCTATTCAGTAAGAATAGTATCAGTACTGTTAGGACTTCTGGAGCTTAAACACAGGGTTTGGGGCTGGAGAACTAAGCTGAAGTACCACCAAGAATGTGGCTGGGTGATGGAACCTAGCCCAGCCTGGGCTCTCCCATGCAGTTCCCAAGAGTGAACCATGTGACTCTGGGAAACTAATAGAAGCCACAAGCCCTTGATGGGAGGGCTATAAAAATTTCCTACTTCCCCTGGGACCTTGTCCCAGCAACAGTGTTTGTACCACTGATATTTGGGACCCATCTGCCTTGCATTCTGCTCTGCTCCAGTTTTGTTCCTCCCTCAGTTCTTTGAGCCCTGTGCTGGCTCCTGCCTTGTCCACTACCTTGGATCTCAGCATCTTGTTCCTGCTTCCTGGATCATGTGTTCTAAACTCTCTGGTTTCTGACTTTTGGTTTGGCTTCAACCATGGACCCATCTTGATCTCTGGCATGAGATCTTGGATTCAGAGTGACACCTAGCATTGTGACCTTTGAGAAGGGAAGTCCTCTTTCTGCAATTTTGGACAAAGGGAGCCTTGGAATAAAGATTGAGCAAGTCTGTCTCTTGTCAAGAGAATCATGTTATTAGGAAGATAAGCTTAAGTAGCATTCAGATCAGGCAGTGGAAATGCTAAGACATACTCACCTGGAGGGATGGGTTTAGGCTGGATCCAGGATCTGAGCTTTTGTTAGTTATTCAGTTCCCACAACAACCATTATTCCTCTAACTCCCTAGGTATAAATCTACAGGTATACAATTATTTATGATATTAATTTATCTACACTTTTAACCGGATACATTCAAGTTTGTTTTGTTGAAGCTTTTGGAACTAGAATGAACCACTTCTCTTGTGGACATGGAGGGTGTCAATTAATTGGGATTTATGTTTCTGTGAAAGTTATACTTCTGAAAGAAAGGATTCCTTCTCTCTTTCCTTCATGAGGATGGAGTGTTAAATACTGCCAGTTTGCTTTGGTTAAATTGGTTAAACAAACTTTGCTTTTCAGTGATAGGCCTGCTCTGTTTTTACAACCTAATAAATATATTAGGTGTGGTTTCAACAGATGTATTTATATTACATTTAGTTACATCAATTATTCCAAATGACATGAATAAACTATGATAAAGTATGTTTGAATGATCCAATTTAAGCCTACATGCTGTTAAATCTGATCTGGTTAATTGCATCTAAACTAATTGTCTACAAAGGTTTATGTTGTTGTGACTTAAAAAATAGGCTTTTGGGGCCTTCTGCTTTAGCCATACTTCTGCCATTTAAACCAGAATGTCTAGTTTTAGTTATAGCTTAACAGCAACAACATACAGTTCCAATCTTTATATAATAGAGAATGTATACAAGACGGCATAATTGTCTCTAAAGACTCTAATGTGTTCCTGTGGCAGGTTTGTGTTCCACGGTGGCTGTGAGACTCCCTGGTGGCCATGCAATTCCTGCCCCAGCTCTAGCTCTAGTGACCCACACCTCCTTTATTTGTCCACCACACCTTTTATGTTAATGTTTAGAAAAGAGGCTGCCTGAGGGGCTTGGAGTGAGCCTGCAGTTGTTCCTCTGCTGGGCTTTGGTCTTCTCAGACTCTTCCCTCTCTCTCACTGGCCCTCTACTTTCAGTCTTCTGACCAGACCAAGCTTTATGGTTCCCAGGTTCTGGTCTGACCCTTAAAGGCCTTTATCTCCATCCCCTCTTGGGCTTATGAGCCACCCTGGGTTCTGTCTCTGTCTAGGCCCCTGGCTCTATCTCTGCTCTACTCCGCCAGGCACTGGGCCCTTTGCCTTCAGAGTCCAAGTCCTGCCCTTCTCAGCCTGTAGGCCCTCTGGCCTTCAGTCTGTGCCTCATGTGGCCAGAGAACATGAGTCACATGTTCATGGCTTTAAGTGTGGCTTTAGTCACACTTCATGGCTTTAAGTTTCACACAGCACAATCTCCAATTTGGGGTGTTCTCTCATTCACCCCCTTTCTGTGGCCTCCTCCACCACTACAGACACAATCCATTCCTCCATGGGGGGGAAGGAGGGAATGAGACCCCCAAAATGTAATCACCAGTTCCAGTACAAAAGAGTACCCTGCATGGGGTTCACCACACCCCGTGGTGCAGGGTTCACATAAACTTCACCAAAAGCAAAACAGAAAATGCCCAGGATACTTGTCAAGTAGCCATCTGGCACGGTCTGTGCCCATATCTCCATGGGGTCTGGTGCGCATGCTGAATCATGAAGGTGTCTCCGGTGATGTGGCCATCTGTAACTTTTGGTGGATCACCCTCTCACCTGCCATGACTCGATAGGATACTTTACCTGTTGGGAACTGGAGTGTGCTGAGTGTACCAACATCCGCCTTCTAAGAGTCCTACCCCAGATCTTCATGGGCTGAGCCTCAGCCCAGCAAGCAAGGGCTCTCTCCTCCCCTTTTCCTTCCCAGGATCTTCCCTCAAGGAAGGCAAGGCAAGGGTGAGATGTCAAAAAAAAGGGGACCCCCCCTCCCCCCAAAAAGCAAAAATAAAGCCCAATAGCTCAGTGGTCCACCGGCTACTTACTCATCAGTCCAGGGTCCTCAAAGCTGAACAGCTTTAAGCTTCATTATGATTGGACCATGGCCCCTTTTAGTCCTCCAAGTCCACAGCACACTCTGCTGTTGCACTCACTGAAGTGCTTCTTTTGCAGCACTCTGCTGTTGCACTCACTGATATAATCCGATCATCACTTGGTGCTGCAGGTACTCCTTTCTGCCTGCAGGAGATCTTTTGCTTCTGGACCTGATGAATCCCGGAAGTGCTTTGCCTCCTGCTCCACCACCGTATCCCCACTGCTGCCCCTCCCTGGGGCCTAAAGTGTCCAGTCATGGGCCTCCCTCCTCTAACCCAGAGAGAGCACCAGCTTTGAAAATGCTACCATGCCATCCTGGCTGGAGTCCAGAACTCTGCATCTCTTGGGGTGAGTTTCATTGTCCCTGTGGCCCTGTCTTCCACCCGGGGCTCCTGTTTCACTTCTCCACAGTACTTAACTTGCTTTCTATGCAGGTGCCCAGTTTCTCATCATTCAAGACTGTCTCCAGAGTCCTCTCTGTATTCTGGACTCCAGTCCTCATGCCTCTCACAGAGGACTCCATCTCTAACAGCTTCTACAGCCAGACTGCCCTTCTGGCCCAAGACATGGGTTTATACAGGGCTCTTTGGGTCACATGACTCCTCTACTTTCCATCCCTGGATCATCAGTCTTTGTCTGCACCTGAATCCAGTGTCTATCCTGCCCTGGATCCTCCAGCTCTGCCTGTACCTAGACCCAATGGCCATTGTTTCAGGTCCCCTTTGCCAGTGTTCACCCATGGGGCACAGGCAAAGAAGGAGAAAGGTGGAGGTCTGAGGTGAAGTGGAAGAAGGTGAGGGACACAGGAGGGGGAAGGTACTTCCACCAGGGGAAAGACGCCAGCAAGCATATAGCAAGGTAGGGGAGGGAAAAGTGCAAGAAGGTGTGAAATCAAAAAAAATATATGCCTTAAACTTTGACTATTTTAATTATAAGATGACATAACCGCTTTGTAAAAAATTGCTGGCTCTGTATAGTAAAACAGATTAAAAAAAGTGTTTGTTCTTTATAATTCCTCTACAACTGTTTTGCTCACCGCGGCCTTAAAGATAACAAAAAATATGTATAACTCTGATTTGCAGGTGCAAGAAGGAGGTTTATAAACTAACCTTGCCTCCCCCATTAGTTCCCATCCTGATTATAGCAAAAAAATAATAAAATAACATTATAGCCGCTTTTCATGCTAATTTCACTATATGATCACGTAAGTTGTAAACAACTATTAAAAAATATATAAGCCTCCTGATTTTGCTCTTGGGGGGGGACCCCTTCCAAGTGCTTGGAAAATCCATGTCACTTTGAAATCCCCCCTACAGCTGTAGTTTCTTTTAAATAAAAGCTTCTGCTGACCTGACCCAAAAGTATGCTGCGTGTGTTTCCACGACAATTCCTGGTGCCGTGACTCGGATCCAGAACACAGGCTGAGAAAGGAGGACCGCAGACTGCCCCCCCCGAACCCCGAGGCGCCAAACTTGAGAGGTAAGAGACCTAATTCAAAATCTCTATTGGGGTTTCGGAGGAGGACTGCCTGTAGGCTCCCAACTTGGCCGTGGTAACTGGATCTGAACCTTGTTAAAACAGGTCAGTCTGAACCTTACTGCCGGCTAAAATTTTCTGTCTGGTAAAGGATCCCATTTTGTGTCTGGTAACGTACGTTTTATTCAGGGAGAAACTGTATGAAGCACCTTCATCCTACAGCACATCGGGCTTGTCGTTAATTAACTAAGGCGGTGTGGGGGAGGAGGTCTGGCTGACTGAATGAATGTGCATGTGTGTGTATTTAGAAATATGAGCCACTGACCAGGTCTGAGACTACGGTTGGGTTCAGCCGCCCCAATTCTGCCTGACAGGGCAGTTTTGAAAGCAAGGGGGCCCAACTGGAACCTCGTGACCCAGTGGACAGGGCTTCCCAGTGATTGAATAAATGTGTGTGTGTGCATTTAGAAAAATGAGCCACTGACCAGGTCTGGGACTAAGGCTGGGTCTAGCCGCCCCGATTCTGCCTAAAAAAGGTAGCGTCGAAAGCAAGGGGGCCCAGCTGAAACCTCGTGACCCAGTGGACAGGGCGTCTGAGTGATTTTGTCTTTTCCAAACCCCTTGTCCCAGTAGCTTCTGCCGAGAGCAGGAGTGAAAGGATTCCTCTTGTGTTTCCCATTCCCATTTCCATTTTATGAGCCGGTGTCGGGTCAGAAGCCTTTTGTCTGGGCAGTGAAAAACTGCGGGGCAAGGCACTGAGCGGCCCGGACATCCTAAATAAGCCTCTCCTACGTCTCCCTGTGTGACTGAAAATGGGAACGAGTCAGTCTAAACAAGTTCCCGTCCCCCCTAAGGGGACTCCGGCGTACTTTATGTACACACACTATTCTCCCGAGGCTTGCAAGTACCTGGATAAGTGGAACTGGTATACTAGGGATGATCCTGTGAAGCATTTTCCACAAGAAGGAACATTTGATCAGGATAAAATAGTGCACTTAAGAGGGGCTTTAGAGTCCCGTGGATCCAAAACACCACAAAACCAGTGGGACGCGTTCTTTTATTGGTATGATGAAATGTCCAAAAGGCGGACAGAATCTCAAACTAGGAGCCTAAAAGACTCTCAAGAAAAATTAAAACAGCAGTTACAAGCTGTTCGGGAGAAATTGGCTGCTCCCCCAAATTACACGCCGGCCACCGCTCCGATGTATCCAGCATTGCCCGGGGCGCCCCCACCACCGGAGCCAGCAGAGGATATCCTTGACCTTTGTTCGAACCCTGCTCTCCTGGGACTCCCACATCAGCAACAACCGGTTCAACATCAGGCTGCAGCCCAGGCTAGTAACTCATTAGCTGAAGCTCCTTCAGTAAATCCATCCACGGAGCTTAATAGTCTGGACTCATCCACCATATCTGCCACTCAATCATCACCAGTGTGGCAATTTACTCCTGGGTCACAACCCACCACAGGTGTATTTAGAAGAATGGGAATAGGCATGGAAAGATCTCCCATCAATCTTAGATCCCGAGCTGCACAAGTTTACCCCCTAAGACAAATGCCAGGCATTGGCACCGATGGACAAAATATAGTAACCATGCATGCACCCTGGACTCCAGGTGATCTCTACAATTTAACTCAAAAATTCCCCAAAATCAGGGAAGACCCAGAAAAATTTCAGGAAGAATTGCAGACTGTTATAAATTGTTATAATCCAACATGGGCTGACATTAATCAGCTCATGCGATCGATTTTGCCCAAGGAAACTATGCTACGTCTGTATGCTGCCTGTACTTGGCCAGATCAAAACCCAGGGATTGGCCAAGACTTTATTGACAAGAGAAATGCTTTGGTTCAGGCAGTTCTCACAATTTGCCCAAAAAAGGCAGACTGGACCAAAATAAATACCTGTAAACAAAACAAAAATGAACACCCCAGTGACTATTTGGAACGCCTCAAACAGGCATTTGAACGATACTCAGGAATGGATAACCCAGTCGGAAATGCTAAACAAGCAATAGTGGCAGCATTCATCCAGGGACTTAACCCTAAAATTGCTGAGAAAATTCAAACAGTAATTATTGGCTGGGAAACTAAAGATTTGACTGAAGTCCTTGCTGCGGCTAACCATTTTCATAACAAATTGGAACGGTCTAAAGACAATGCCGAGTTTAAGTTAATGGCCTTACAGATTTCTCAGTTGCAGGGTCCAGGTAGAGGAAGGGGACGAGGACGGGGAAGGGGAGGCCCGGGTAGATTCAGGGGAAGAGATAGATCCTTGAGCCCACAAAACCCAGGCTATGGGAACCAATGTCATTATTGCAAGCAAGAAGGACATTGGAAATCAGAATGCCCCAAGCGCCCCGGCCAAGGACCCAGACCCCAGTCCCTGCCCCCACCTCCACTTCCTGTCAATTTTCCCAGTGTTGAATAGGACAGCCTGAGGGACAGTGACATCATCGCTCCTTTGCTTGCTACTGACCAATCTGGTCCGTTTGTTGAATGCCTTATTTCTGGTAAACCTGTCTCCTGTCTTGTCGACACCGGAGCATCCCGCTCCACGCTAAAGGCTGCTGAGTTTCCTTTTCTACCTTATTCTCCTGAAACTATAAATGCTGTCGGTATAGGCGGACAACCTATCCCACATCCCGTCTCTGAACCTGTCTCCATCTCTATTGGCCCTTTGTCTGAAAATCATGCCTTTCTTCTTAGCCCCTGTGCACCTGTCAACCTTCTTGGTAAGGATTTGTTGTGTAAACTGGGATGCGTGATTTATTGTAGCCCAGATGGTGTTTACCTTGAGGTACCAGAACATAGGGAAACTGAGCTTGTGGCTTTGCTAACCCAGGAGTACTCTGAACCTGACACTTCCTACTTGCAAGAGGAACTGTTGGCACGAGTACCTCCACAGCTGTGGTCCACCCATGCAAATGAAGTGGGGCACATGCTGAGTGCTGAACCAGTGCGTATCATCTTGAACCCTGCCAAGCCA
>NW_005841928.1:1346899-1366579 GCF_000455745.1 Alligator sinensis
AATATTGTTTGTCTTGATAGTTCTGATAATGTTTTATGTCTTAGTACAACTGATCCTCTGCTGCGTAAAAGCCAACAGGAGAAGCTTTAGCAAGGCAAAAAAAACCCACAGCAGAGTCTAAAATAATGGTATTACAAAAGTGTGAGCAGATTAAAAAAAAACATAAAAAGCTGCATAATAAAATAGAGGGGCTCATGAAAATAAAAATTTAAGGCTAAAGTGAGACTAAATAGTCTCAAAGGGGGGGGACTGTGAAATCAAAAAAAATATATGCCTTAAACTTTGACTATTTTAATTATAAGATGACATAACCGCTTTGTAAAAAATTGCTGGCTCTGTATAGTAAAACAGATAAAAAAAAGTGTTTGTTCTTTATAACTCCTCTACAACTGCTTCGCTCACCGCGGCCTTAAAGATAACAAAAAATATGTACAACTCTGATTTGCAGGTGCAAGAAGGAGGTTTATAAACTAACCTCGCCTCCCCCATTAGTTCCCATCCTGATTACAGCAAAAAAATAATAAAATAACATTATAGCCGCTTTTCATGCTAATTTCACTATATGATCACGTAAGTTGTAAACAACTATTAAAAAATATATAAGCCTCCTGATTTTGCTCTTGGGGGGGGACCCCTTCCAAGTGCTTGGAAAATCCATGTCACTTTGAAATCCCCCCTACAGCTGTAGTTTCTTTTAAATAAAAGCTTCTGCTGACCTGACCCAAAAGTATGCTGCGTGTGTTTCCACGACAAAGGGAAAGGGGCTGAAGGAAGGGATAATGGGCCAGGGGTGCCTGGCTCCCTCCCCTTTCTAGTAAAAGGGTGAGGCCCCTGTTACAGTTCCTTACACCTTTCCTTCAGCTTCTGGATATGATATTGTTGCTCCTCATACCCTAATCTCCCATGTCTGGGTTGTACCTGTGACACACGTTGTTTGTTTTTGGATAGTGAAAGAGAGAAAAACCTGTGAACTTTGCTTTATCTGTTTAGAGAGCATATAAAAATCCTTTAAATATTGATAACTACACCGGGCAGACAAGGTTCCTCGGGTGAATTCGATCTCTTTTATTAGACCAACACAAATGGTTGGAGAATAGTTATTAAGCAAGCTTTCGGGTTCAAAAACCCTCATTTTTGCACTTGTAGTGTGCCCAGATGATGTTATGGGCTCCATTTGAACTCTGAATATATACCAATGCCAAAATGAAATAGAACACAGTAAATTGAACTCTGATTAGTTAGAGTGTTTTTTTATTAATAGCTTATTATATTAAGTTTAATGTGTATGTAAAATTCCTGCTCAGTTATAAACCATTTTCGGTCTATGACAATGGGAATCTTAATTCAAGAATTCAGTAGTATGATTCTTACCATTTATTTTGTTTAAAGGTCATATTACTCAATAGTGTTAATCATTTCAACTGGCAGATTGGTAATACTTTTTCTAGAATTTAAAGGGCTTTGACTGAAGTGTACCATACCTATACTACCAGGGATGGGAAATTATTTGGGCTTGTGGGCTACATAGGGAGTTTTGGTGAGCTGTTGTGGTCTGTGTCAGCACTGCCCCTCTCCCCCATTCCCCTGCAACATCTCATGAAACCTCTCTAAGTGGCTGATCCTGGGCAGGGATGTGTGGGGAGTGGATCACAGCTTTGTCCCTGGCCCCAGCCTGCAGAACTGGTGCCTGTTGCAGGGATGTACAGGCAGTGGAGCATAGCTATGCTACCCGCTCAGATGGGGAGTGGCATCTGGGAGAAGGTGTGGCTGGGGCTTGGATCAATGGCTAAGTGGCAGCAGCCCATGGACCCCAAGCAGTAAGCAGTGGCTTCATGGCTGATGGGGAAAGGCATTTGGAGCTGAAGGGCCCCAGAGCTGGCAGAATGCAAAGGGCTCCTGCTAGCTCTGCAGTCCCAGCAAAGGCTTGGCTCTTTCTGTGGACACCCCAACTCGCAGTGCTGCATGGAGCTAAGCATTAGCTCAGTCCAAATGGCACTGGGACAAAGACTTAAGTGGGTGTCATTAGCACCCCTGGGTGTGGCTGGAAGGAGCTGGGGATGGCAGCAAAGGGCTGAGTGGAAGCAGAAGGTTAGCAGTGGGTCATGGCTTGGGAGATGATGTAGCCACCACCGAGGTGGGAAGCAGTAGAGGGTCTGGGTCATGGGGAGGGACAGCACAGGTCGGGCAGGGTTGCACGGGGCACACTGTGTATGCTGTTTGGGAGCAGCACAATGGGGGTCATGATAGAGATGCCGTATGGTACTGGCAATCAGGAGCGGCAGCTCCATGAATGCAGCTGGTCACTCCTGGGCTCCTGTCCTGAGGTACGCAGTGCAGGGTTCCACCCTACAACCTGTGTTGGGCATCGATGGTTCCTCTGATCACTGGCAGGTGGGTGACAGCAGTCGCCTTGGGGTTGGGGCTCTGGCTCTAAAGCCAGCAGCTGCTTCCACACTCATAGAGGGCATGGCTAGGGCCATCAGGTGTCCCAACCCAGGCTGCCCTCTATGTCTGAGTTGGGTGGGACTGAGGGACCCACCACAGGCTGGACAAAATCCCTCTGTGGGCCAGATCCAGCCCACAGGCCATATTCTGCCTACCTTGACCTATGCCGTATACTTTTCATAGTGTTGCTTCAAGGAGTGTCAGCTCTGCCATTGTTAATTTCTATTTTCAGAGTTTTAACAGAGCTTAAAGCAAGACTTGTTTGTTTCAGATTAAAGGACTTCCGAAGTTGATTTTACAGGTTTCGCCTAGTTACAGCTTTCTCTCTTATTATTACTGCTAAACTATTGCCTGCTTAATCATCCCATATCATCACTAGGGTGTCAAAGCTCATATATAATCTGACTTTATCTGAAATTTTCCTAGAGTTCTGATTATTCTGGTGCTAAAATTTGATACAGTTCCAGTAATGCAAAAAGACTACATGCAAAGGGCTTTGATCCTGAAACATACCAGCTATGGCTGATGGTAAGAATCTGCAGGATCAGGGCCCAAACTTTGTGTCTGTATCTGAACTTTCCTCGGGGAGTTTAGATCATGAGTTTTGATTCACATCCATCTCTGGTCTAATATACTGTAAACCTAAATTGCTTCCCTATTCTAGTCTATCAAATATACTGCTGTCAAGATTATATCTCCTTCTGCCACTCTGACCGTATCTTTCTCCTTTTTTAATCCCTTCACTGGCTTCCAATTTCCTTTCACATCAAGTTCAATCTCATGCTCTGCTTTCATCTTCTCCTGCATCCTATCTACTCATTATTTGTTGTCTGACCTTCTTGCCTATCTCTCGTCTACACCTCCTATTACTGAAGCATCTAAATGTTTCTCAGGTAAATAAAATCTTTATAATGAAGTATCTAATGTAGTATACTTCATTAGGTCAGTTTCCTGATTATAGGGTGCTTTGCTTGGGTTTTATATACCATTTTGTTTATAATGAAATGAAGATCATGAAGCTGCCTTCTTTTGTTAAGTATGCTGAGAACAATGGATGAAAACAGATGCATAAGAGCTAGAGATTCTTCATTTTCTTCTTGTATATCAGTCAAGTAATGAAATTACATTGGGAGAGCTCTTTCAAAGTGGAGGATGTTGCAGGATGGCCAAAAGGCATCATATTCTGGTTTAGGCTAATCTTTTCTGGAAACTCATTCATTCCACATCTGAATCCCTTTAACCCTCATGTAAGGAAGACTTTAAAGATCAGAAGAGATGGCTATGGCAGAAATCAGTGTTCATCATCACTTTTAATCTATCTACAAGGCCTCTGAAATAAAAGGACAAACTGGAAGATTCTGATAGGAAGCTAGACAGCATGGTCTTTAGCTTCACATGGAAATCATTGGGGTGTTCATTTGAAAGTCTATGGGCTTTTTGGTGTGTGTCCTCAAAAGTGCAGAGAAAGGTAGTCTGAGAGAGGTAGTGGTAGGCAGGAGGCAAGGAAGATTTGAACTTTATAGATTCATAATTAATCCAAGGTATCCCATGGTCTCTGACATCAATGCAGACAGAATTTCTGGCATGTTGATTCAATCCTATTTCTATATGCTATGGGAGCTTCCAGCTACTGTGAATGATAATATAAATTTCATAAAGTAACTAGCTTCTATTCTCAAGCTTCCAGTTACAATCATATTAACTACCATGGGTATTGCATCTGTGTGCACCAGCATCCTTCATGGGGACAGACTGCAAACCATAAAGAACATTATCTTTGCTTCTATTCCCATTGCACTCTCCTGCTTTATCCTCACACACAGCTATTTCAGATTGGGAGCTCCCTATACCTACAAACAATGGCACTGCCATGGGAACATGTATGACACCCTCAATATGCCAATAAACTTATGACAGACCTTGAAGTGTGCTTCCTCTGCAGTTTCTCTCTCATCCCCCTGGTATACCTAAAATACATTGTTGACATCTTCAGAGTAGAGTAATGTGTTCTGTAAAACCACATCCTGTTCTGTAGTTTGTTTGTGTTGTATGACATTGTTTTACCTGCTTGTGGCTTTAGACTGTAAGTACCAGAGATGCATACCTTTTTTGTAGACACTTCTACTTAGGCATTGCACCCTGGATGGACGATCCAAACACCTAGGATTGTCATGCAGTCAAAGGAGATAGTTAAGTGTCTCGCAGGCACTTAAGTGCCTGAATTCCTGCTCTTTCTCAGAGTTTAAGAAAACTGACTCTTGGCACCAAGGCAGGTGCTTTTATCCAAAGCATTCAAAGGGGTGGAGCAACCTGAAAAGAATGCCTAACTCATAATGAGCTCAGTACAAATTGTAGCATCCGATATAACTTTGACTCTTGACCATAGCTGACAACAGGACTTTTACCCAATAACCTAATTAGAGCACTTGCCCAGGAGATAGGAGATTGAGATTCCACACTTCAGTCTAAGATGACTAAAACCTATATTTCCCACTTCCCAGAAGGAGTACCCTAACCATTGGACAATGGATAAGGTGGGTGATGACATTTCTATGCCTGTTGGTCAAACTGGGCTAGTGGAAGGCAAGAAGGCCAGAAGACCAGCAGGCAAGGGGGAGCATGAATCCGTAGCTCAGTAATTTGAACATTGTTTTGGGAGGGGGTGGGATCCTGGCTTATGGTTCCTGATGTCAGGAATGGCACTGCCATGGCCACATGGATGTGTTACATTAGCCATCACTGTTTAAAAATCAGAAATTAAAAACCATGGGAGCAAGGAGCAGAACCCAGGTCTGTCCCCAAAATCCTCTGCAGACAATTGAGGCATATACTTATGGCTATGATATGACAATACCTAACTAATTTTTAGCGTATATGTGTGTGTGTGTGTGTGTGTGTGTGTGTGTGAATATTTTTCCAGGTGCAATAATTTTCTCTTCCACTTTCCAATGACAGTGATATTACTCCACAAACACAATATCTTCTGTGATATAAGTGTGTATAAAAGCTCCAGGGAGCTGATGCAACTTGAGTCAATGACATGTACACTACAACATTTACTCAATTGACCAAAATGTGGTTCCTTCAGTCCCATTGTGGTACATTGAGTCAATAATGTGTGTTTTAAGAATCTCCTTACTACATACATGGTAGACCACAGCACCTCTGAACAATGGTTATTGTTAATTAGATCCATCATTGCTATTTTAAAAAGTCATTAAATAAAGTTTTTTGTGATAGATGTCAAATTATCCATTGATCCAATTATGTTTTGGTCCTTTATAGATGCCCCATCTACTGTAATGGTTGAAAAGCACTGAACGTGACATAGTTAATAGCACTGTTTTGTGCAGTTACTATAAAAAACTAGGTATAGTTTGAGGTGGGGACCTAGTAACTGGGGCGGTGCAAAATTTCGCCGCTAGTTTTGTTTTGATGCTGTTTCAACTTGTTTCAAGGTCGATACAGCAAAATCAAAATGGAACAGATATAGTCAAAACAGCCTCAAAACAAAATGAGGCAAGTCGAACGTTTCACTGTTTCGACGCTGTTTTGACATTTTGCCCATAGGCTATAATAGGGAAGGACAAAACAGCTTAAAACTTTCTTATTTCTAGCCTGATTTGGATGAAACTTGCAGGAATAGTAGCCCCTTCTGAGGGCATGAAGCCTGATAAGTTTCTAGGAGATAGGCATAGGAGTTTGGAGGAAACTGCACCCCAAATTCTTGAAAGCAAAACTCGTGTCACGTGTATGTATTCAAGCCACTGCAGGGTCAAAACTTCAGGCTTGCTAACCCCTTCTGAGGCAACAAAGCCTGCCACGTTTCAAGGAGATAGGTGTAGGGGTTTGGGGGAAACCGCACCTCAAGCTGTGGACAAGCAAAACTCATGACATGGGTGACACTGTGTGTGTTAAGGCGCAGCAGGGTGAAAGCTGCAGGCCTGCTAGTCCCTGCTGAGGCCACGAAGCCTGCCAGCTTTCAAGGAGATAGGTGCAGGGGCTTCTGGGTTCTGGGGCCCTGAACCTCTAGCTGCTGACAGGCAAAACTTGTGTCATGGGTGCTTGTGGGACTGACTGTGTCTGTCTTGGGGCATGGGGGGTGGGGAAGCTACTGCAGGCCTGGCTGCTAGGCCCTGCTACAGCCACAAAGCCTGCCAGCTGTTAAGGAGATAGATTATATCGCCTTAACATTATATCCTATGGGCGAAACGTCAAAACAGTTTCACCGTTTTGACCCTGTTTCGATGGAACAAAATGGAACAGCTGTTCTGAATTGAAACAAAATTCAAAACGAAATGCTGTTCCATTGAAACACTGGTTGAAATGGAATGCTGCCGTTTCACGCAGCCCTACTAGTAACCAACTAAGATTTCTTGTGTATACCCAATGCAGTTACCCTGACTGATTAGCTATTTCCATATAACTAATGCATTTGGCCTTTTTTAAAGTTGCTTATTCACTGGCTATAACAAACTGTATGCTAGAAGTTATCTTCAATAACATCTTAAAGTTTTTGATTAAAAATAGACAATGCTTTGTTAAAGTCTTCACAGTAACGAAATGAAATGAAATCTTCATAATTTTACAAGGAGGAAGCAAGTTTTACCACCTGAAACTCTGCTCCTGCCTTTTTTCGAGGTAATTTGTATCATCACAGAGCCCAGAGATACCTCACCACATAAGAAATTCCTGCCTAGAAGAGCATTCCATCCTTTTACTCTTTTGTGGAATATGAAACATCATAACCAGAAGGAAATATGATTACATCCTGCTTGCCACCAAACAACTTTGAGGTAAACAGACTATTCCAATGTTTCTCTGAGCCTAATCTGCATAAAAAACACTGTCCTAACAGGAGATTTTACTATACCTTCAAGTCTCCTATTAAATATGAACTTCCATTTCTACCTAGAACTTTCACAATCTTTTCTCCTATGCCTGAAGAAGGGTGCTTATGCCCAAAAGCTTGCAATTAAAGGCATTTTTTTGCAAAAAATCAAGTTGGTCTAATAAAAGTGTTAGACCCCAACTCTATGCGGTGCCCAATGACTAGGGAGATGATGATCCAATTGCTCATGGATCCTGTTACTCATTAGCCAGAGCAAGCAGGGAGCAAACACCAGCACACATTGCTCACAACAGCTTTATTCAAAATGGAGACAGCTTCGGGCAAAGGTCCCAAAAACCCAAGAAACTGGGGACCTGCCCCAAGAAATAGTTCTTTCCACATTTATACACCTTGGTTTATGCTCACTAACATCTGTTCCACCTCTGTCCCTCCTTCTGCTCCACCTATATCTGCTCCCATCTTAAGATCTGCCTCTGTTTACTGTTTGTTTCATTGATATGGGATTACCTATGCATTTCACTTATTTACATATTTTTTTACTATGAGCGCATGTCTAAGACCTTCATCCCACTTCTTCAGTCACGGGGTGGAGTTTGACCAAAACTTGGAAGCTTCTGGAGGCTTCTTCACCATTACCATTCACCTTTTCACATAGGTTTATTGCGGATTCTTTTACCAGTTACGTGTTGTCTTTCACATTCCAGTCTGTTTTTCAGTTCTAGGTTGTACCATCTTTACATTCTTCAGACCCGTGTATCTTATCTTGTTGCTTACTGTAGCTGGTTCACAGCACACAGACTTATACAGACTCGCTTGCTGCTTTTTCAGAAAATGGCTGACACAATTAAGATGGCTACTTAGCATAAGCACTCATAAGCAAAATCTACATTACCTTCTAACAATACATATTTTACAACACTACTATATGGTTAAAAACTACTTGCCTAAACATCTCACAATGTTACTTTCAATATATCATTCTGCCTTGTGGTCAGCAGCTTTTTCTGGGCCACAGATTAAAGCCTTTATTCAACTGCAAATCCAGCGTTCCCCAAGATCCAAATACAGTCACCCTAACAAAAAGATATTACTTCTACCACAAGTTTTGATTCCTTTCACAGTAACTAAGAGATTCAAGAGGAGTCAAAGTAATGGCTAATACTGCCTTTTGTGTCAGAATATGAAAGGATCATAATTTGTGTGTGATTTTTCTATAAATGCCTTAGATTTTTGTGGGGTAAAGATGATTGTTCAAGGTTGTGCCTGTAACTATTTTGCTGTCAGTTTTGGTGCCCATAAACATGAATGTTTAGTTTTAATGTATGTCTGTATATTTCATCCTAAACAGAAGGAAGTTCTAACTGACTGTGCCAATTATGACACCAGTGATATCTGTGACTGTTTTTTCAGAGAGAGAGATAGCATTCTAATCACTCTCTCTACTTGATAGACTGCTCTGTGCATGTTCCTTCACAGCATCTGATGAAGTAAGGTTGAACACCATGAAAGCTTATACATCTCTGATTTTAGTCAGCCTGTAAGCTACATCTCTACCTTGCCTTCTGTCTTTATTTCTTCAGCTGGTTTACATATAGATTAATAGTAATAAAGGATTTGAGATAAAAAGTAAGGTTATATTAGTACAGAGGTAGTTACTGTTCCTAATAAACTTATGGCTTTTCATCTAGAGTTTTGCAGGAATTTAAGTCCTATATTATTGAGCAGATAAAGTATATGTTGTAGTAAATGGTTAAGGTTGTAGTCCCTATTTTATATTCCTCTTTTCCCCTAGGAGTTTGTGACTCAACAAACCATTTTATGAGCAAAAACTTTGTAGCATACAAGGTCTCACTGATTAAATACATTTTTCTTAAATTTTCAAAACACTATATTTTTTAAAGGCTAAAAAACTATACCTAGTGGATGTTATTTCTTTTTAAGCCTTTAGGTATGTAGCCAAAATTGATAAATTCTGAAGAGCCAAATTCCATAACTATAGAGATTATGAGGTAGCTGAAACTTTTAATTCAGGTGATTACGTGATCTACCGCCTGGTCTATAGAACATGTAAACGTTGTGAGCCCAAACATGAATAATTCTGTGAACATGATGGAGATACTTGTAGACATAATATATTCTGAAATAAAATAATTGGGGAAAATTATACTTTAACTTGCTTAAGTGTTGCTTTAGAGTTTATGGTCCATAGGTGGAAATGGACAGACCATTCCAAGGTTCTCAGTTTTGTTGGAACTATCATGGGAGTCCTTAATCGAGAGCATATTTTACAGTCTCTAAATTTTATAAACCTTATAATAGTAAGCATAAAGATTACAGACTTTACAGGATGAATTTACAAGCCTTGTAAATGAGGGGCTCTATCTGTGGATTTTATAAGGTTCAATGGAATACCTGCAAACTTTGGACAGCCATTACTACAGACTTTAGGCCTCACCCTGAACAGTCTGCTATACTTCACTGATGTCAGATGGAACCAAAGAAAATGAAAGGTTAAAAAAAAAGGAAAGGGTCCCCCTTTTCTCTGTTCACCTTCCACTATACTGCCGATATAGTCTTGTTTTACAGCAATTATTTATGGAAAGACTCTGTTCATTATTTGTAAGAAAGTGTTTGCAAATTTTGTCTGCAGTGCTGCAAAAATGAGTTCTTTGAACAAAAATATTTCATTTACAGATTTAATTCTGCAGAATGTGTAAATTATTGACTTTTTTAAAGATATTCACTTTAGATAGTATATGTCTCTGTCACATGTACCTGCATAATTTCTATATATTCCAAACAGGATTAATTGGCTCTCAGTTCACAGATACTGTGGGTTATGCCAATAGGCTTTGGAATCATTTTCAACCATAGCTTTTTATCTTATTGAATTAGGAGATACCTTGAAAAATACCGAGAAACTTTGTATTACTTAGACCATGTACTTTGACTTAAATCAAGGCTACCCCACTGGCAGCTCATGGGGCCTTTGTACATGCCACGTTTTTTGCCCTTTCTTGCACTGCAATATCATGACTGTTTGCATGAGCAGGTTTTCTGGATGCTTTAAAAGTCTTTCTGGTGCATTAAAGTAAAAGTCCTTGGATGTAGCTTAGTTTTCCTCGCCACAAATTAAAGTGTCACATACATGGATTTGTTGCGTGCAAACACAAAGGCAGTCAAAGTCATGTAATGAGCCTCTTTGTCCAGTAGATGGTGGTGTGACTATTTGTAGTTCACCTCTTCAAATTGCTTCCATTTTTTAATTGCTACCACTTTTTTTTTTCTTGTGCAGTTTGCTTCCACAGCTGCGTGGGGATTGCGGGGGGTCCCCAGGCTGGGGGAGTGGGCAGCGCTGGACTGTCCCACTCTCCTGAGGCACCAGCCAGGGACCAGGCTTAATTAATTTGAAAACCTAGTGCATGCAAACACTGATGTGATGCTCCAAAATGAACAAGTTTATAAACCTATTTAATTTAATAAGGATTAAACCCCATGGTGTATACAGGTGCCCATGGGCTGCACATAGCCCATAGATCACATGTGGTTTGTGAGCACTTAACATGTGGCCTGTGGACCTCATATGCCACCTCTCCTATTGCTGCATAGCCAGGAAGAGCCTAGGGGTCTCTGCATTGCCTTCATTGCAGGGGTGGGGTTTTTTATACCTCTAGTGGGGCCTGGGGGATGGCGTTCTGCTGGTGGGGAGCAGGGGACTGTGTATGTGTGTGGGAGGTCACCCCCACCATGTTTTGTCTTTGCACTGTGCTGCCTATGGCTCCCACCCATCAGTGGTGAAAAAGATTCTGGTTACTTCAAAACATTTTCCTTTGAAATACGACTGAATTCTCAAAGCTGCTCCTGACTTTGACTGAAGTTATTCTATGATTCCAGTAATTAGGGATAGGCTCAGAATAAAAACTCATGTCCATGCAAAGTTTAAATAAACTGCTACAAAGTATAAATATTTATAAAAATGGTAAGTAGATGTACAGTCAGACCTCTTCTCTTTTCATTAGAAAAATATTTTATAAAAGATTAAAAAGACACTTCATAAATATGGGACATAATTTATAGATGACACTGACATTTATAGAAAAATTTGGGAGTAAGTGTCACTAACAGACACCTTTTAAGACTGATAAAAGAATGATAATATTTTCTTGCCTTTCCTCTTAGCACCTTCAGAAAATAAGCCGTATCAGTATAGAAACAAAATATATACACACATACTACTCACTGTGATACCAACCATAATTTCTTTGAAAAAATCCCAACTGCTTCGAAACTAATAGAGTAAAAGAAAACTGCATTTCTTTCTTTCTTTTTGCATGTCCAAACTGTCCATGCATAGACAATAGCTCCGTGCTTTTTACCATAGCTGATATTATGATAGCTGAAGTGTTTGCATGATTAGGACTGCATGCTGAGATAAATGAGTCATATAGAGGAACATGTCTTGATGATGAATCACCCATTTATTTCAAAAATATAAAATGTGAGCAGAGCTAACACACACATGAACATGAGACCAGTTTCAGGAATCAAATGTATGGGGCATCCTTATGCTTTCAGAAGAAAATAAACAAAAAATATCAGTAAACTGATCCATCTGCAAAAAAACAAGTCCTGGAGTCTTTATTCATGTAAAAGTCACTCACTGGTGACAGGAGCTTTGTTTTTGCAAAGGCTGCAGGACTGGGTAGGATAAGAGTGTGAGCTCTGAAGAAGCCTGACAAAGCATTCCCTTAATTTGTACTGTGGATCAGAAAAATACTAAATAAATATCACACTTTACTTGGCAAAATGTTTTATAGCTTATATGGTATAGATTAGAAAAAATTTGTGGTTATAATGAACATCCAAATTGAAATTATATATTGAATGATATTAAAATCAGAAAAAAATCCTGTTTCAAACAGCACAGATTAAAGAGGCTCTATTTTTACTCAAAGCCTATGTTAAGATTTTCTATGGCTAAGAACAGACATTGCACATAAACTAGCTGAAGAGATCAGAAACTGGTTTACAGCTGTAACAGAATACATGTCCATAAACACATAAACACAGACCCCTTGCTGTTTTAAGATTAACCAGACTCCCTCAGCATCCTGGCATGCTCTCTGGGCTGGACAGGACTCTCTGCTCCACAGCAAAGCTGGCTCCTCCCCTCTGCTCCCTGGCTGGAGCTCAGCACAGACTGCTGGCATCCCTGCTCCCCTCCTCTCTGTCCCCTCTGCCTTACAGACACCTCTCAGCATTAACTAGCAGACCACATGCTGGCTATGGTCCATGCTGTGGTAGATGGGACAAAGGGAGAATCAACAAGTAGCTGGTAATGTCCCTCTGTTTTCTTAAATAGATGATAAACACTGAGTTAGGGGTGATAAACACTGTTATCAATTCTCTGATGGGCTGGTCAGAAGGGGGTAACCCCTCCCTAATCAAAGCATCCTGCCGGGATTTGACTATGGCCCCCTCAGCTCAGGACTATACAAGGGAAGAGAGAGCTGCTCTACTGCCCCCCGGCTTCTAGCCTTAGCCACTGCAGGCATGTGCCTGCATTTCTGTGATGTCTTTACAATTACAAAGTGATTTAGCCTAGCCAGGTTAGACTAACCTGCAAAGACTGAATCAATTCTGGTTCAGGCTTTTTGAATGTCTGTCCCTAGCCTATGGGTTTAGTGCACAAGTGAGAATTTCACTCATCCTTCTTTTTTCTTTGATATTGATTTTTAATACCAAGAGGCTTTCTGTGAGCCTGTCAGTGCATTTCTGGAAATAATTATTAAGATCTTTTGGTTAACAAATACTAACAAATCAACCAAAATGGGATCATGTTGTTATTAAAAACAACCCCTAAAAGCCTATTTGTAGACCCATTTGCTTTTTAATATATTGTTTCTCCTTATTGGTGACATTTTAAAAATTCTTCGTTCACAGTTGAAAGCTTGGACCTATTTTGTTGTTGCTGGCTGGAGATCTATCTATATACATTTCCACTGATTTGTGTTTTCTAATGTAATGTGCCCTTTGATTTGAACACTAAGACTATTTGACATGATTTTCCCTTTTTATCTTTTATGAACTCTAGAGAATGAAGGTGATTTCTGTATTATATTGTATGAATAGTGTATGAACCTCAGTTTACATGCTTAATATTTTTCTGGCTGACTGCCTGGAGCTAAATCAAAGGTGGCTATTAGGGGACAGGTGGCATGAAGTAAATTAATGACAGAAATTAGGTCATTACTCCAGGAAGAATACCAGGGTTCTTGCCTATCTATTGCCAGAAGGGTGACAGGTCTATTTTTCTGAGGCCACATGCTTTAATTTAGAAGAACCCAAAGCAAATAAGTCCTCCAGATTAGAGGAAAACATGAGAAATGTGAAAGGCACAAATATACATAGCAGTAGAATTAAGACTAGGGGGCTGTGCTGGGTAAGGCTGAATCACATAGGTTTGCCTAAATTTTGAGGGAGGTAATGAGCTGCAGGCATGGCCTTGGCATGTGTGCCTTGGGTTGGGTTACCCCTTTCTCCCTGTCTGCTTATGTATCTGCAGGTGAATGAAAGGAGCTTTTCTGACTCCTTTCAGTCTACCCTATTCACAAGTACATGAAAAGGAGTTGCCTACAAGCTTAGGCAATTGTGTTTGGACCAGCTGTGTAAATATGGTTTGAAACAAGGTGTACTGTCACTCTGGGATGGTGCCTCTCTCCAGGCAGTAGATTTTGCCACCAGAGGGATGCACTCATGAGGCACTGCATGGTAGTATATAAGGTGCCACTGCCCCTGTCATGTAAGCAGGACAGCAGGACTTAAGGGCTAGGGACAGAAGTTGCACATAAACCGGTTTAAGTGATCAGAAACTGGTTTAAATTTGTAACAGAACAGAAGCTCAATGCATATAAACAAGTTTCAAAATGGCTGAAACTGGTTCAAGGTAAACCTGGTTGAATGTAGTATCAGACTTCACTGATTTGGGTCAAACAGGTTTATGAAACCACTGTCCTAGACCCCTTCCTGATTCAAATTATTTCAGTCCCCCAGCATCTCAGCATGCTTTCCAGCTCTGAGCTGTGCCCCCCACTCCACAGAGCAGGGCTGGCCATGTAGCAAAACCCCCAGTTTAAAAAACAAAACAAAACATTCACTCCCCTTCCCCTAAGCATTTCTGACTTTTTCTCTGCCCTCTCTATCCCTTATAAGTGATTACAAGTAGTACTAGGTAAGCTAAGTTCTTGTACACTATTATTGTAATAAGCCCCTTTTCATATTGCAAATAGTGTTCTGTTCTGTTTGTATTGCTTTTTATTGTTTCATATTAACATTGTATGATTTAGGCCTGCAATGTGTGTTGGCATGAGTGATGTCAAGTATCCATTTTGTGTGTCAGGTTCCCATCTTGTTCCCATCTTGTCCCCATGCGCTGTTGTGTAAGTATGTTGCAATTATGAGTCACATTTAAGTCTGTAACCTCTCCCATGTAAACTGGTTTTCCTTGAATGCCTGAAGCAAAAGAGTGAATCGATGAGTGAAACAATGATAGCTAAATCACCCCACCATCAAAACCAATACCTGGACCAGCGACCCAGCCAATGGAACCACCCTCCACATTCAAGAAACAAAAGATGAGGCAACCCACCATTGTGCCAAGCCTGTACATGCTCCGTATGAACATCTGGAACCCTCTGGAACAGGGCTGACCTTGGTTGGACATGCTCTCCCCACAGGAGATCATCGGTAGTCTGCCCCATAAAAAGAGGTAGTGAAGACTGACTCCTTGGGACACCCTCTCCATCTGTACCAGCACCATGCCACACCACCTATCCACCCAGAGGCCCTGCTGGTGACCCCCCTCTGGACAAAACTTTGCTGGAGAAGACTCTGACTGGCCATTGAAGACCCCCTCCCAGCCTGGATAGGTAGCTATCACTCCCATGCTCTCTTCAACCAAGGACTTGGACTCTCTTCCCTACCTGGACTCCAGCCCTTCCACTGAGTCTCTTTCTCCTGCTACCATTGTGTGTGTGTGTATGGGAGTGCTTGTGTGAGTCTGTGTAGGAACCAAGCTGTACAGTACAGGGTTCATTTAATAAAACTGTTACTTGGAACCCTGAATTGGGTTTTGCTTTACTACAGGTCTGGCCCTGCTCCAATCTCTGTTCCTTGCCCCTCTAACTTCTGTCTCATTTCTCCCTCTCCTGCTTCTGGCTCACCATCTCCTCCAGCACCTGCTCCATGGTCCTGTGGCTCCAGCTGTCCTGAACTCCTCTCTGCCTGCAAACCCATTCCTTTGCTGTTGCCTCATCCCCACTGCCTTTTCCCCTGATCTCTGCCATTTGCTCTTTAGTTACCAAGCGCCCCAAGCATAGGTACCACAGGCACCAACACACGCACACTGTCACCTGAGTCAGTGTTTAACCTATGTGTATATGTGTATTGTATATGATTTCATGTCATTATCATTAGAGCGTGTGCTTGAATTGGTGATGGGTATGCATGTGCCTAGGCTGGTAATCTTGGATGTGTATGTGCCTGAGTTGGTAGTGTGCATGTGTGTATGTGCCTAATTGATTTGTGTGTTTGTATACGTGCAATTGTGTCACACTCTCCTGTCTAACAGCACAATTTGGAGATCCTGAGAGTTGGCCTGACCCCACAGGGCAACAGCCATGCTCCTCTTTTTCCTAGTTGGAGCTGTTAGGGGTGGCTGACAAGTGGGTATGGGAGTGGGCAAGCCAAGATGGGGATGCAGCTCAGTCTGCAGGGGTGGGAGGGGACTGGTCCCTCAGGAAAACCCCAGCATAGGTTCTGGGCTATGAAGGGGGGTTAAACACACCTTCTCCCACTCAAACTTACTGCTAGCTGCAACTGTGGACTACAAATCCCAGAGGCACCTGGAAGTAGGAAGAGGAAGTGATAAGCAGCCCTGCAGAGTTCTGCTGTTGTGATTATGGACTGCAAATCCCAGAGACCTCAGGAGCAGCAGGAAGGGGAGGTGAATACACAGCCCATGCTGGCTATGTGCTAGAGAGCTGTGCTCTAGCGCCCTCCAGCTTCTGTCCTGAGCCACTGCAGGCATGTGGCTGCATTTCCTGAATCAAAGGTAAATATCTGTTCACTTTTGTTTCAATGTATTCTGTGTAGCTTAGACTAACCAGCAAAGACTGAATCAATTCAGCCTTGAGTTTTTTGACTGTCTGTATTTAGGAGATCTGGTATTTCACTCTAGACAGAGGAAGCTGCAGAATTCCACTCCAGGAAAAAAAGAAGGCTGCAACATAGTGCTGAAAGGAAATGTCCACAGGAGAGACTGCGGGGAAAGAGCATAGGCGTGCTTGAGACGGTTTCTGAGCCATCACCTATGTGCTGGTAATAATCAGGGATTGTTCTTAATGTGAGAATAGAGCTAAAAAATAAATATAGAAAACATGAGGGCTAATCAAATTTCCAGAAGCAGGGTTCCTGATTTTATTAATATGTCACCACTGTTGTCATGAGAGTCATGGAATCCAGAGGTATATGAAGACAAGAACAGCTTTTGATTTAGCGTTTAATTGTAGCCTTTAATTAAATAGCAATGAATATGCGCACTAAGCTTATTTTTTGCCAGTTTGGCTAACATTCAGATCTGAAAATTTCCCAAAGTTCAGGGGTGTTTTTATCTGGAGGGGGTTGGCTTTCACTGTATTACTATTACATAGTTTTCTATGATTCCAGAGAAATCAGAGAAACACAATCTTACCTCTGGATGATATTGAATGGTAATGCACTCAAGCAGTGAGAGGCAAAACAGATGTGTTATATCCAGGGATCCTGATTTTTTGTTAAAAATTGCAAGATCTCTGATTTTAAAAATTGCAAATTCACTGATTACCCCCCGCCCCATGCACGTTTTTCCATGATTAAAATGAAACACCACCATATATATAGGTATCACTTAAATACAATTTTTACTGATATATTTACAATTTTAAAGCAGTTTGGAAGCCTACCAGTGCCTCAATCACTACAATAAAATACTTTATAAATACCTATAAATTTTGGCATTTGATTTTGGGTTTTTTGGGAAAAATCAGAGCTCCCCCTTGCTCCTTTCAGTCCCCAGGACATGGGGCCAGCTCTGATTGTTCCCCTCACTACTTTGTGGTGCTGAGCAGCCCTGATATGGCAGTACCCTTCCACTGAAGCTAGTAGTAGATTTACTTCAGCAAGGACTAAAATTTGCAGGATTTGGCATGACGAAAGTCTAATATTTATAAAAGTGTTTTTTTAATCTCTTAAAATTGTAGTAGCTCAATTTTGTGAATGTATTTTCAACCAGAGAACAGGTATAAAGGTTTTTTTTTCTTGTTTTTTTCCCCAATGAATTTTTAAAAGTGAGTCAGATGCTCAAATAGTTCCTTTCAAACTGAAAAGGCTCTCAGCATATATTCTTGATGCTTCAGAGTTTCATAAAAGGCTCATATTTTCACAGATCTAGCAAAACCCTCTATAGAAGATTAGGGATGACTGGAGGTAAAATGACTCATTCAAAGACAAACTTGGAGTAATTAAGGGAACTAACTACTGTTGTCAACAGGACTGAAGAGCTCAAGGGCTGGAATGCAAAGGAGGCTTGGGATTTCTTTAAGTCAAAGGTATAAAAACTGCCTGGAACTTGCATTCCTGAAAGAAAGGTGGGATGGGGTGGGAAAAACTTATAGCTCTAAGCTGAATTCAACAACTATCTACTTCATTAAGGATATTAGATGTAAAAAGGAATGGATAAAGGCATACAATACTAACAAAACCCTTTTTAAGAGCTCAGAAAGTATAAGGTGCAGTGAAAAATTTCAAAGGCCAAGCTGAGTTAGAACTTGCAAAAGGACTTAACCTTTTGCAACTTGTTTAATTAAAAAAGAATAAGGATAAAATATGGTGAGTCAACATGTGCAGGCTAATATAGAATGAAGGAGCAGAATCCATGAGTGTTTACTCAAGGGTGTCATATGCTACAGAAAGATGCTTTTGCTTCTGTTTACTCTTTTTTTTTGCTTTCTGACTAATGAACCGTTGAATTGGAATTGTTTCCTACAAAGTGGCATAGACTAATTAGGACACTCCTGGAAAGAAGACAGATGTTGTTTGAACACCCTCAAGTAGAGGGAAGAAGAGGACCTGGGCCTCTTCCACCCACACATTTCCTTGGCAAGTGCTCTGTTATGACACTTCATAAAAGAGAAGCACCACAACCAAGCCCTTTCCCTGTGTTACAAAACAGAGTTTCTCAACCTGTGAGTTGCAATCCAAAAGTGGGTTGCAAGAATATTAAAAAATATTCTGAGCAAATCCCAGAAAAATGCAGTAAAGCATGGGTTTCCCCTTGCAGGCTGGCAGCATTCCAGCCTGCAAGGAACTGCTTGGCATGACTGGAGGCAGCTGGTGCACATACGTCTGTGCACACACACACACACTTGACCAATCTCATTTCCTTCTATGACCAGGTGACCTATCACCTGGACAAAGGAGAAGAGATTGATGTTGTATATCTGGACTTTAAAAAAGCCTTTAATCACCTCTTAGTAAAACTGGCTAACTGTGGCCTCGGCCACACCACGGTCCACTGGCTGGGGAATTGGCTCTGTGGTAGGACCCAGAGGGTGCTGGTTTATGGAAGTCAATCATTGTGGTGCCCTGTGACCAGTGGGGTCCCCCAGGGCTCTGTCCTTGGGCCTATACTATTTAACATATTCATTAATGATGTGGACATTGGTATCAGAAGCGGACTGGCCAAGTTCGCCAAACTCTGGGGTAAAGCGTCCACACCTGAAGACAGGAGGGTGATGCAGGCTGACCTTGACAGGCTCAGGAAATGGGTGGATGAGAACCTGATGGTGTTTGTGCCCACCACTGTTCCAAAAGGCGTTCTCGTGCTGCTTTGGCTCGGGTGGCTGACCAGGTCTGCCCCGGTCCTGCCCTCCCCTACACCCCGGCCAACGCCACCTTCGATCGTGGGTCTCTCAGTCTCTTCTAACCGACCCCGCCTTGTCTCTTCCCTCATCCCCGACCAGCTTGACTCGATGTCTTAAGCTGGACTCCAGTCCGAGGACTATGAGACCCGAGGTCCTGTTGCCCCTGTGGGCTTCCTCCCTGGCTTCCCTGCCGGCTCTTGCACCAGCGTCCCAGCCGGCTCTTCCCCCGGCTCCACAGCCAGTTCCTTCACCGGCGTCCCTGCCAGCTTTCCTACCGGCTCCTGCACTGGCGTCCCAGCCGGCTCTTCCACCGGCTCCGCAGCCGGTTCCTTCACCGGTGTCCCTGCTGGCTTTCCCACTGGCTCCTGCACCGGCGTCCCTGCCGGCTCTCCCTCCGGCTCCCTCACCCGCGTCCCTGCTGGC
>NW_005841928.1:1366627-1376230 GCF_000455745.1 Alligator sinensis
TCCCCCGCTCTCCTACCGGCTTTCTCGTCGGCTCCGCAGCTGGTGTTCTCGTAGCTGCAGCTCTTGCCGCCTTCGCCGCTCCTGGCGCTGCTGCAGCTTTCTCTGCCCGAAGCAGAGAAACCCCGTCCGTGCCTGCTTGTGACCTCAGGCTTCCCCGCGGGCTCCGTTGTCTCCTGCAGCCTCCCGGCGCTGCTCCCGGGGCCGCACTTTATTCCGGCCAGGTGGCGTCTCTCGCTGACGTCACCCGCTCTCAGCTGGATGTGAGCGCGGCTAACAAAACGCACGGGTTATTTCCCGGCGTGTGCTCCTCTGCTGTCCTCGGCTCCTGCAAGGAGTAAGTACATGCTTCCTTTTTCGTTGGTTTTGGGCCAGGGTTTCCCTCTAGCCCCGGTGTCCTTGGGACAGTGTTTAACACTGAAAAATGCAAGGTTCTCCACCTTGGGAAGAAAAACCTGCAGCATCCTTATAGACTTGGCAGTACTACGTTGGCTAGCACTATGGACGAAATAGACTTGGGGGTCATGACTGACCACAAGATGAACACAAGCCTGCAAGGTGATGCTGCTGCTAGTAAAGCAAGCAAAATGCTTGTTTGCATCCACAGATGCTTCTCAAGTAAATCCTAGGACATCATCCTTCCATTGTATTTGGCCTTGGTGAGGCTGCAGCTGGAGTACTGCGTCCAGTTTTGGGCTCCACAATTCAAAAAGGATGTGGAGAAGCTTGAGAGGGTGCAGAGGAGAGCCATGCACATGATCAGAGGTCAGGAAATCAAACCGTATGAAGAGAGGCTGAGAGCCATGGGACTCTTCAGCCTGGAAAAGCACAGGCTCAGGGGTGATCTGATGTACACATATAAGTTCATCAGGGGTGCTCACCAGGATCTGGGGGAACAACTGTTCACCAGAGCGTCCCAAAGGATGACAAGATTGAACAGTCACAAACTCCTCCATGACCGTTTCAGACTGGACATAAGGAAGAACTTCTTTACTGTCCGAGCCCCCAAGGTTTGGACTAGATTGCTGCTGGAGGTGGTTCAATCACCTACTCTGAATGTCTTCAAAAGACATCTTGATGTTTATCTTGCTGGGATCCTATGATCCCTGCTGACTTCCTTCCCCTGGGGTAGGGGGCTGGACTCAATGATCTTCCGAGGTCCCTTCCAGCCCTAATGTCTATGAAATCTATAAAGTCTACACATGTGGCTGGCATGCAGCTAGGCAGGGTCATGGGTGTAGCCCCAGCAGCTGTATGCATATATGTGTATGGGGAGTGGGTGTTAGAGGTTTAGAGCTTGGAGTCTGTTTGGGTGTGTGTAGGGGGTTGGGCAGAGGTGGGGGGGAATGGGTGCCTGCTGGCACTGGAGGAAGATGGCTGGGCACTGAGGCTGCATCAGGTATTTCAGGGTGGAGGGGAAGGCGTCTGCCTCTCCAGTGGGGGAAGCAGGCAGTGAGGAGCTGTGTAGCTGGGCTGGTGGCACCAGGGCTGGTGCCCATACTCACATGGGTGAGGCTACTGGGACTGTGACCAGGCTGCCTGGTATGCCATAGGAGCCTCAGCCCAGGGCAGGGTGGGGTGTGCCACAGGCCTCCCCCCCTCCTCCCTCCAGCCTGTTCCAGGGCTCAACTCACTCTGCTGCCATCTGCATGACCCAGAGCAGCTGCAGCCACCACGTTCTGGCCCACATGGGATGGGGGCATGTGGGTGCCTACCCCCAGGAGAAGGGTCCTGGGTTGTGGATCTTGAGTGGACACAGTACCATCTTGAAATCCTCACTAAGGCCTTGGAGGGTTGTGTGTGTCAATATTTAAGACATATTCCTGTTTTTAGCAATTCCTAATTGTTTTCTATCGGCAGCTGACTTTAGATGGCTAGGTTAAAGCATATTCTGAGGCACTTCTACTTGCCCCATGTACTATATAGGCAGCCTAGGTGCCCAACTTGCCTAAATGGAATCCACCCTGAGGGCCAGCCACCCATGCTTTAGAAACCTAAGTCTATTTCTGGATTAAGCCCCACTGGACTAATAACAATTTGTTCTTCAGAGCAATGATTTTTCAACCAGGCTGCCGGGGTGCCGCACAATATTAGCACAGTTAAGTATGCAAACATTTATGCTTGATTCAGAAGATAAATGCAGAGATTTCAAATAAGAATACATATTAACAGAAGCCTTTTGAAATGTTGTGATCTCTCTGAGTTCCTTGCAACAGAACAATTACTCTATTATTTTTCTGTAGTCAAAAAGTGAGTGACAGCTGACACACATCAAGGGGTGCCTTGAGTCTAACAAAATTGAGAGCCACTGCTCTAACGTGAGAGTTCACAAGTTACAAATGACTGAGGAGGGGAAATGAGTGTATTGTCAATCATAGGAGTCATCCACTAATGTAATGCCTCCATGAAAAAAATGAAATGTGATCTTAAGCTATATCAGGTATAATGTACATGTATATTTGCAGTTGAGATAAGGAAGCATTAATTCCATTATATAAGGCACTTCTGAGACTTCACCTAGAATACTGTGTACAATTTTTGTCTGGTCTGGAAGAGGTACAGAGGAAAGCTATCAAGATGATCCAGGAAATAGTCTGTCTGAAAGAACTTGGTCTCTGTAGCTTAGCAAAACAAAGGGATGAAAGGGAAAATAATTACTTTTTATAAATAATTATATTATGGCATTAACATGAGGAAGGGGGAAGACCTAGTTAAGCTAAAGGATAATATTGGTGCAAGAACTAGGTATAAACTGGCAATGAACAAATTTGGGCTGAAATTAGGTGGTTCTGAACCATCAGAGGAGTGAGATTCAGGAGCAGTATTTAAATGAATGGTAGGAGGTAGAAGTCCATAATTATGTTTATGAAAGGACTTGGGAGCTACAGAGGATCACAAACTGAACAGGAGTCAGCAGCTCTTGCTGCAAAAAGAAATAAAAAATCAAGAACATACTAGGCGCATTTATATGAGACCTAAAAGTGCAGTAGTCTAATTCTACTGTGCATTAGCACATCATGGCAAAAGTCCTGCTAATGTGCTAATGGACAGTAGAATTATTCTACTGCTCATTAGCATCACATAAAAGATGTGCACCAATGCTACTGCGTAGTAGTGCCAATTACAGAGCATTAAGTTAGTACCTGTCAATACAGATACTAAACTTAATGCACTATAATTATGTCACATTAATGCATGAATAGACATTCCCACTTGGCTGTATTAATAAGAATGTCTTTTAAAAATCAAGAAAAGAGATTTTCCTACTCTCTTTGGCACGGGTGAGGCCTTACCTGCAGTATTTTGTCCAGTTTGGGCCCTACATCGAGAAAAAGTCCAGCAGAGAGCAACAGAAGTGGTCAGAGGTCTTGGAAGCACAATTTATGAGGAAAGGCTTGGAAGAACTAGGGTTATTCAGTCTAGAGAAGAGACAATTGAAGTAGGACTTGATAATGGTCTAAAAATATCTGAAGGGTAATTAGAAAGAGGATGGAGATAGAGTTTTCTCTGTGGCTTTGGGAGCAGGAATAGGAGCAATTGCCTCAAACTGCAGCAGAGAAAATTTAGGTTAGAGATTAGGAGGTTAAACCTCAGAACAGATTTAGGCTAGGAGTAGTTTAACAAAAGAAACTGTAGAATCTCCACCCTTGAAACTTTTCAAGAGCAAGTTAGACAGAAATTTGACTGGGGTGGTTTAGTCGGAGATGATCCTGCCTTGAGCAGGGGGATAGAATAGATGACCTCATGAGGTCCTTCCTAGTTCTACTTTCCTATGATGGAGGTTGATCAAGCTATGAAAGGGATTATAAATATAATCCCTTTCATTATTTGATCAACCTCCATCATAAATGCAGTTAGGTTTCTATTACTTAAGAGTCCAATCATTTGGTTTCACAGACAGTGACTCAGGAACTTGTTTTTCATTCTTTTATTCCTAAATCTTCTCCTTTCAGGTAGGCAGAAGACTGCCTATCACTGCTACATAACAAGCCTGCCAATGAATGCATTAATATTAAGGTAGTTTCTTTCAGTTTTATTATCTAAAACAGGGGTGTCAAATTAATTTGGCTGTATAGGCTGTATGAGTGTCGTGGGGCCTGTCTGTAGGCCAGATTGGGTCCATGAACCCCCTTCCTCACCTACTGGCCCAGCATGCCTGAACTGGTGGCTGCTCCAGTCAGTCTGGGACCTATGCTGTGTGCAGCAGAGATCTGAGAGCAGCCAAAACGGATGCTGCTTCCCTCTAGGAAGGCAGCCATGCTGCATGCAGTGGCTATCCCAGCTGGACTACACCTCATGCTGTTGTTCTGGGGCTGCACAGCATGCAGTGCTTGTTCCAGCCTGTCTGAAACCTGTGCTGAATGCAGTGCCTGACAGTGCAGGTCCCAGACTGGCTGGAGCAGCTGCTGAGTCATGTATGTTGGGAGAGCAGAAGAAGTCTGTTGACCTGATCCAGCACATGGGTTGGCCCTGCACCAGAGGCACACCTTGTGTCCTGTGTGGGTCTGATTATATCAAGGGGCAGCACTGGGAGCCAGATGGTGGGGCGCCATGGGCTGCATCTGGCCCACAGGCTGTGTGAGAGACACCCCTCATCTGAAGGATTATGAAAACACTCATTATTACTTACTTCTACCATGATGAGACTTGAGCTAACTAATCTTTTTAATTTTTTTTTGAATCTTCAGAATCCATCATCATGTTTCTCATAATAATTTCGGTTCCTAGATATTTTCTTAAAAATATTAAATGTAACACATTAGTGCAACTGATTAGAATGAAACTAAGAATTAGTAAATTACAGAAAAATGGATGAAATTTGCTTAATTAATCTACAAAGTTTTAATTAACCTCTCCAGTGGCCCAATTAAGGTTCAGGAGATATATTGGAAGATATTCTTAAAATGGAACTGAAATTACTTTAAATTGCTCATCAGTTTACTCCACCAAGCAATTAGTTTCATTCTGGATTTAACAAGCTAAATTAGAAACATCAAATATGAGGAGTAAAAAAAAGAATAATCAAAATATTGTGAAAGCAGCTTTGACTAGATGAAAATATGCGTAAGTGGCTCCAGCTGGATGGAAGTATATTACAAGGCTATTGTATATTGACAAAAAGTACTGTAGAAGGGAATATAAACTAGTTCTCTAAATCCAAGATTGAATCAACACTGTGACTATTGAGGAGTACTTGATTATATCATGGTAGTTGCCAGACAAATGTTTAAAGGTGCAAAACTTCTGAAGTATGCTACAGCTTTGAGCCAAACACTGCTTTGGGGTAACTCCAGTGGATTTTCTTGGATTTTGTTATTGTAACTGATCAAAATTTGGTCTGTACATTTTAACACTGGGAACATGTCATGTTTATGGGATGAAATTGAAACAGAATTACAATGTATTTCAGCAGAGCATAGCAAAGTAAACTTATTATACTGCTAGTATAGTATAGTATACTTATCCTATTAGCATAGTATAACATAGTATAATTATTATAGTACTAGCATAGCATATTTAGCATACTATTAGCATAGTATAGCATAGCATAGTATACTTATTATGCTATTGACATAGTATAGCATAATTAGTATGCTAATGGTGGGTGAGGAAAGGATATTAGGAAGTATTTCCACACAGAAAGGGCAGTGTGGAGTGAGCAGGTGGAAATAGATAAAGATAGGTGCTAAGATAGTGATAGAAAAGACATAATAAATTCTGATGTTTGGGAGCTGAAGCTGGGGAAGGTCAAGTTAGAAATAAAGTGCATGTTTTTAAGTTCATGAATAACCATTAGAATTAACCATTAGATCAGGTGGTCTTGATGTGGTAGTCTCAAACATTTGAAGTCTTTAAATTATGCCTGGATGTCTTTTAAAATGATTTAAAAAGCTGCTAGATGATCCTAGAAATTTGGAGTTTATCTGGAAATGAAAGGAAATCCCATCCTATGTACACCAAATAAATGATAGTGATCCCTTCTGACTTTAAAATCTATTAAACAAATTGTTTAGTGAAATGAGCATTGTTGAAGAAGCAAAGTTTGAGATGAGAGACAAACACCAATGTAAATAAAACTAGGAGTTGAGTGCTCGGATTTTTTTAAAACTGGCGTCACTAATTTATGCAAGTAAATATGTATTAAGAACATTAACATCAATTTAGTGGCTTTCTAGGTCTTACCCAAACTGGGCAGAGTAGAAGATGAAGACAAGAAGTTAAATTTATGTGGTGAAACCGGGGAAGTCAATGAAGAAAAATGGTAATGGGAAGGGATGTGGGTTGAGGTAGGCAGTTTGGCATATGCTTTGTAATGTTCTAGAAATTCTATTAATAAAATTGGTTGAAAACATTTTTTGAAAACTATCAGAAAATGCAGTTTTGGTAATAGCAAAACATGTCATAGAAACATTTCGATTTCATGATTTTTTTGTGAGGAAAAAAATATGTTTCAACTTCAGGTTTTGCTCACATTTTGCTTTTGTGTTTATTTTTTTGTTTAACACCAACCTGTATTTATCACTGTGATTTTAATATATGTGTGTAAGGTTTTGATGTTATCAAAACAGAAGTTTATTGTTGAAACCAAAATTATCATGATCCTGAATATTTTTTTTTGGGGGGTGGGGAGGGGAATTTCATTTCACAGATAAATTAAACACACTGATATTTTGAAATTAACTAAATTTGTTTTGTTTTGAAATGCCAACTTTCCCATGGAACCAAAACTACAGTTTCTGACCAATTGTAACTAATGCACCACAAAATGTGGAACACTTTGATAGATGCTCACAATTTTGTTACATGATTATTTATAGTTAAGTTGATTTCAGGGCAGGAGATCATGCTCATTGCTAAAGCTTTAAGTAAATATTTATTTCAGATATAAAGACATAATTTTACTATGTAACAAAACAAATGCTTATTATAAACTTTAGCTTCAATTTGTTATGCAATAAACGCATAATAAATATTAAATATAACAAAGTTTGTGTTCTAGAGACAGCTGTGACATCCCCCTAGTAACCACACAACTCTTGCCCTGCTCCAGTTCTAGGGTGCCTTCCCCTTCTCACTTGCTTGCCATGCCTTGATATATTTTTTGACCAAAAGGGAGGCTGCTAAAGGATCCTAGAGGAAGCCCCAGTTCTTCTAGCCACCAGCAGGCCCTCCCTGGACCCTGCTGGTATCAGTTCTGCCCCTCTTGGGTTTGGCGGGTCCTCCTGACCTTCCCCTGTGCCTCCCCTTCAGTACCTGTAGCCTTAAGAGCTATTCATGGCCTCTAAGTTCCCCTATAGCCATGGTTATGGCTCACATGTGTTATTGTAAAAATCACTTTCCTGTTGGGGCCTTGGCCTTCTCAGCCTCTGGCCCTTTTCACTGGTTGCAAGGCTCTAGCCCTGAGCCAGACTGTAATCCTTGGCCATCTCAGCCTCAGCCCTGTTGGTTGTTAGTCTGTCATTCCTGGTCTTCTGGGCCCCTGGTCCCAATCTGTCTTTCAACCTTGCTATGTTTCAACCATTTTCTCCAAGCTTCAGTGCTTTGACTTATCCTACCCTGTGCCTTGAGCCCATAGCTCCTGGTAGGGCTCAAGACACTCCCATGCCCTCAAGCACTATTGGGATCACCAGTTAAAACTAAAATAAAAAACTTAAGCACTCTGGTTATAACTAAACCTTTAGCCTTCTGCCTATATATGAAAGCTCCTACCCAACCTTGGGCCTTAGTCTGCTGCTAGACCTCAGCCCCTTCTTTCACTGTTTTCAGACATGGCATTCTTGCAGTCTGTCCCTCAGCAACAGTCATCATTGTCATTGTCATTTGTCATCATCATCAAGCTCTTCCCTCTTCAGCCGCAAAAGTAAGACAGACTGCCCTAGCTCTGGCTCTAGCTTATAACTCTCTCAGGCCCTGCCCTTTTCTGGTCAGGTGACTCCATAGGGCTAGCCACAGGTGCCCTCTAATTAGGCTTATTACCTGGCCTTCATGGCAGCCTACCTGTAGCAGTGCCCTGTCCGTACTGCAGGGTTTAAGCCTACAGTCCTACAGTGGTGGAGCTAACAGTGAAATGGGCTTCCTACTGTTCAAGCAGGTGTTGTCTTATTGTTCTATTGCAGGTAGGGCATTGCCCTATTGTTATCCTATTATTCTACTGCAGCCTGTAGCTCTGCATTAAGCACTTAGTCCCTTCTTCCCAGGGGCCAGCTCTCTAGCAGCTTTCTCCCTTGCAGTCTTCCCCCACCCTGGGCTCTCCTTGAGTTATTTCTCCTTTAAAGTAACAGAAAGCCTGTAGTATTAAGTAATAATCATTACATAGATATTTTTAGTGGAATTTTATTATCATATATAAAAGCAAAATTAAATGGCATGGCTTGTGCTTGTATGGGTAAAACTGATTATTAATTCCCCATTCATTGAGATATGGTTCATAGATTCATAGATGTTTGGGGCAGAAGGGACCTCAGTAGATCATTGAGCCCAACCACCTGCCCTGGGCAAGAAAGAGCACTGGGGTTAGATGACCCCAGCCAAGTGCATATCTAGCTTCCTCTTAAAGACCCCCAAGGTACAGGAAAGCCCCACCTCCCTTGGAAGCCCATTCCACATTCTGGCAACCCTTACCATAAAGAAGTTCTTCCTGATGTCCAACCTAAATCTGCTCTCCATCAGTTTGTGGACACTGTTCCCGGTTACTCCAAGGGGTGCCTTGGTAAACAGAGCATTTCCTATTCCTTGCTGCCTCCCCTTGATGAATTTGTAGGCAGCCACAAGATCACCTCTCAGCCTACCCTTGTAGAGGCTGAAGAGATCCAGGTCCCTCAATCTCTTATCGTAGGGCTTTGCCTGCAGGCCCCTAACCATGCGAGTGGCCCTTCTCTGAACCCTGTTGAGTTTGTCCACATTCCTCTTGAAGTACAGCATCCAAAACTGGACGCAGTAATCCAACTGCGGCCTGACCAATGCCGCATAGAGGGGAAGTATTACTTCCATGGATTTGTTCACGTTGTCAACAATACTCATGTTTATCTTGGTGTCAACAATGACTCTGAGGTCCCTTTCCAATGCTGTGCTGCTGAGAAGGTCCTCCCCCAGCCTGTAAGTGTGCTGGTGATTCCTTCTCCCTAGGTACAGAACTTTGCACTTGTCTTTGTTGAACTGCATCCTATTCTGTTATGCTCACTTTTCCAACCTGTCCAGATCTGCCTGGGTTTGTTCCATACCCTCTAGAGCAGGGGTGGGCAAAATACAGCCCATGGGCCAGATTTGGCCCATGAGGCCATTCTATTCAGCCCACGGGGCCACTAAAAATTTTAGAAAATTAATATTTATCTGTCTTGGGTTCCTGTCAAAAATGACAGGAAGCAGGGGCAGTAGGACCCAGGGAAGCCCAGCAGGCTCCTGCAACAGCCCCACCCCCCCATCAAGAAGTCCCAGCAGGGGCTTTTGGCCTGGGACCATGTAGCTGCCCCACTGCTGGAACCTTAGGTAAGAGCGGGGGCAGGGAAGGAACCCAGGGAAAAGCAGCCCCTCACCCACCCCATGACCACTGCTCCCTGCTGCAGCCACTCACAGCCTATGCAGGGCTGTCCTGAGTACGCACAGGCA
>NW_005841928.1:1376474-1385461 GCF_000455745.1 Alligator sinensis
CCATTTTGGGGGGGGGGAGGGGGGGGGGGGGTCCGCCGCCTGCCGATGTGCGCAGCCCTGATGGGCGAGCCTGGAGCTAGTGCAGGGCCCAGGCTGGCAGTGGGGACAGGTTACAAACTGGTGTTGAGCATAGGGAAAAATGGCCCCATGACCACCCCATGGCGGTGTCCCATGCTGCAGTCACTCTCAGCCTGTGTAGGGCTGCCTGTACCTGCTCAGGACAGCCCGGTGCAGGTTGTGAGTGGCTGCAGCAGAGAACACAGGCCATGGGGTGGGAAAGGGACTGCTTTTCCCCGCACTCAGCACCAGCTCATTCCCTGCTGGGGAGCAGGGGGTCGGGGCTACACACTGCCCCCTGCCTGTACTGTGGGGCTGGGGGGCACTGGGAATCAGCAGGTGCATGAGGCCCACATCAGTGTCCCAGGGCCAGCACCAGCAGGGTCCAGAGCAGCATGGCAGGAGTACAGGGTCCCAGCTGGCAGGGGCTCTATGGAGCGGGGCCAGCTCCCCCCTCTCCCTGCTGGTGCAACCCAGCCCAGGTCCACAGACCCCTGCCAGCCTGTGCCCTGCTCTGGGCCCCACCGGTGTTGGCCCTGGGACATTGGTCCCAAGACATTGGGACATTGGTCCCAAGATGATTACCAGGGAGCAAGGCACCTGTCAAGGGGCGGGGCTACCCATGTGGCCCTCGACAGCTTTCCAAAACTGAGTAAGCGGCCCTCCACCTGAAATAATTGCCTGCTCCTGCTCTAGTGTATTAACTTTACCCCATAATTTGGTATCATCAGCAAATTTGGACAGAGTGCTCTCCATGTCCTCGTCATAGTCACTGATGAAGACATTGAACAAAAGAGGTCCAGAGACTGAGCTTTGTGGGACTCTACTGCCCATAACTTTCCAGGTTGATACTGACCCTTCCACCACCACTCTCTGGGTGTGACTGCCAATGTAATTCCCAGTGCCCGCCAGCCACCCACCTGACCATGTAATCATCTACCTCACAGCCACTCAGTTTATTTATGAGAATGGTTGGTGAACACTGACGTTCATTTTTTGCAATTGAAAGTAGTGGAAGGAGGCAGGCAAGGTGGAGTTGAGTTGTTTCACCCTTTATGTTTCTCTCTTTGTTTCATGAAATATTTTAAAACTTGGACCTTGTCAAGAGATGAAGAAAAGTCTTTTTCTTGACTATGCTCTGATTCAAGCCTCTCGCTTACCTCTTATTTTCTGGATAGCTAGGGAATAGATGGCCCAAATGAAAATGTCAACATATGCCTTAGCAGCACTCAAAAATACTGTTGTTATTCCTGAATTATACCCTTTTCTTTTTTTTACAATATACAACAAATTTTAATTACAATACAAATTATATGGTACAGCCATGAAGCAGTAAACAAAGAACTAATTTGTGTTTTTTCTGTTCTTATCATTCATTGACTAATTAGTTTCTCTATGAGACTCCAAGTGACTCTTATAAGGAAATACCTCCTGAGGATACAAAGGTTAATTTTGAAGTGATTACAAATATTCTGCTAACATTATAATTAATAGTTGTGCTTAAAACACAGCAGTCATCTACAGGCCCAATAAGTAGCCTCTGATAATTAGCCCAGAGTATTTGCATCTTTTGGGATGCTTAACTTTTCACTGTTCAATCAACTGGGCTTGTGAAGCTGAATAATACCAGTTTAAGCCATGAAGCTGACAGAAAGGTTGAACCACTTCAAATACTAAAGCAACTAAATAAGAAAATCTTACACTTACATAATGCTTTTCATCCACATAAATCCCCAAACACTTCATAAACAACAGCCCAGATCCTGCTGTCAGTTATATGGATGTAAATCTTCAATAGAAATATTCAAATTACATTGATGTTAAATGAATATAGAGTTAGGCCTAGAAAACTGACTTGCAAATTACACATTAAAATTATTTCCTCTACCATATACATGCACCTGGATTTGATGCAGAGTGGAACAACTATTTAACAGGAGAAAAGTGAAGATGAAAGATACTGTTAGAGTCAGTGGTAGATTTGCAGTTAGCGGGGCCCTGCGATCCAAGCAGGGTTCGGGGCCCCACCTCCTGCCCCATCGTACGTCCACAGGGGAATTAGCGCAGGGGACAGGCGGTGCCTGGAATTTCTGGCCGGAATGGCTGAAGAAGCCCACAAGCCTCTGGGTGGGAGGGAGAGCCACAAACAAAATGCAGGAGGCTCTCTGTCATTGGGGGCCCTGTTCCACTGCATAGTTTGTTTGGTAAATCCACCATTGGTCACAGTAGGCATAACTTAATACAAAGTTACAAAGTTAGTATGTAATTATTCAAGCTGGCTCTTACCTAAGACCTTAGTTTTCATCCTAACAAACTTTATGAAATGCATCATGGAATCTCTGACCACAGACCTATGTCCTTTATGTGTAATTTTGACCTCGTATTTTGCATTTAGTTATGCTTAGTAAATCTGGAGTGATTACATTGACTATAAATCAGACTAGTGCAATTAACAGTTTGTTTATTGTATTTTGGAACCAGAAAACATCACCCTATACATTTAATGGGACAACCCTGAACATAAAGCTCAAATTCTCTTAGCTGTTAATAATTTCCCTTAGTGCCAGCAATTGGGATTTCAGGTTCTGGGTGGTAGAAAAAAAATCTGTGGCAATTTTAGCTGCTCCAAATTAGGGACCTTAAAAGAGCAGTAGGCATTTACCATATCAGCTATGCAGTTATTTCTGGGCATTGAAAGAAGGCTTATCTTGTACCTGCTTGGCTTTAGGGGCACAACACAGTAAAACAGACAGTCAGCAGAGGTGTTCACAATTTGCAGCTTCTTTATTAACATCTGTCATGTGTGCATTTTGCTGAATCCTTGAATATTTGATTTTTCTCATCAGAACAGCTCGGTTCCTCTATTTGCTGTCATCATCTTGCTAACAAGGGAATTCAAATGGCAGAACTTTGCCATTTTTGGTTCTCTGAAAAATTATAAGGGAAATCTTAATGTTACTACCAGTCATGTTATTGACTTTTTATGTCCCTGGCAATCTAAGAAACAGGTACAAGTAGTATACCTGCTAGACTAATGTGAATGTGATTGCAACCTTTGTGTGGAAAGGTCCTTTGATTAAAATTAAATCATTTTGAAAAATAAATAATCTTTTAAAATGTAAAATACACAGTAGTTTTGTAAAGCAATATATATATATATTATAATAATATAATATATATATTTTTTAATTTAAACAATTCCAACTGCAATCAACTTCTAACCATGTGGACATCCTCTGTACCCTGATTAGCTAGGCTCCTAGCTACTTGCCTTTTGCCTAGTTGGATACATTAACAAAGCAAAGCCTAAGTATTTTGAGTGGCCTGATGTAGTAGCTGTGCTCCGAATGTGCCTACCACATTAACAGGTTTAAGCTCCTCACACAAAACTGTTATACTTAGAGTTGCAGTGTTTAAAACTCAGCTATAAAAGAAAGTCAAGCTTCCCATCAGCACCCTAACTAAAAGAAAAGTAGCCACCATTGTATTTTGTGAGGAGGACTGATCCGGTGGGTGTGCATTCTGTGATCACTTTTGGATTAGAAAAACTGGTTTCCAAACTGCAGTCTGGCATAGATAGGATATGGACACTGAGCTGCTCAGACTGAAGCAGTACTGGACATGGGCAAAAGAGAAATCTTGATACTTAGGCAATTTTAGAATTAGCTGGGGTCATGTGCAATTTAGGCACTCCAGGGTTAGGTGGCAACATAGAGGGAACATTTTTATGTCATATGTTTTTACTTAAGTGGTTCAATTAACCTTCCCTGATTTGTAGAACCTAGAGCCAAGTTCTACGTGGTCAACTTACAATGCCCTGGAAGAATGCCCACAAGCAAATGGTATTTCCTTGTAACCCAGAAGCTGTGTAGTCACATGTATAAGGTGGTTTGAGAGTGATAATTACCACTACTGTGTGACAGTGCCAATTAGCCTGCTCCCACAAAAAATAAGTGTTCCATACTGATGCGCCGAGAACACATCTACATGAGATATTCTCTGTGGAGCAGAAAGACATGTGTAGATTCTTATGGGGCTGACTGGGGCATGAGGGTGTTTCAGTGTGGAGGCTGCCTGCTGGCTAGCCCTGCACTGGAGCACACTCTTGGCCCAGGCAGCCCCTCCACAGCACAATGAGCTCCGTTGAAGCAACCCTGGACTGGAAGGCTGACCCCCTGGGCCTCCTGCCAGCTGGGGCTGCTTTGACTCAGCAAAATGTGCTGCAGTCCTGGGTGCATGTGAAGATGTGTTTCCTGGGAACTATATGTACTGGAGTTCATTGCTCTATGCTAATAGCATATATAGATGCACCCAGATACAGCTGCACTGACAGTTTACAAGGAAGCCCATGGGAAACAACATGGTGTCCTTGATGGGTTATGCTGTTGGATGTGTTAAATTTACCATGAAGCCATGGCTTAAATACTAGATATAGGCTTGTTACAGTATTTAATCTTTGGGCGTGTCTACACATGAAACTTTAATGCAGCTTAAGTTAATGTGCATTAAGGATGGACATCTACATGTGTATACCATTAAAGCGCATTAAAAAATGGTTAATTTAGGATATTTGAACATAAATTTGATACCTGCAAATGCAGGTAGAAAATATAAGTGAAAATAGTAAAAGCACATTAACACATGTATAGACACGTTAAAGCACACTAACATTGTGTGGACTGACTTTAGTCCCAATTCAGTCCACATGGCTGTGGTCCCTGCCAGTGGGACAGGGAAGGGAGGCAGGGAATAAATCTCCCCTGTGCTTGCACTTCCTGGGGCACCCTGGCAGAGGCTGCTGCCCTCCCCCTTCTCTTGCTGCTCCAGTGGTTAGGCTGGGGAAATGGCCAGATGCTGTCCCTTCATAGCCTTATTAAGGGGAAGGGGACAGGGAAGGAGGGAGGGATTTAATTCCTCCCTCCTTCCCTTCTGACCTCAGAGATAGCATCTGGGGTCTACCAGCCCTGACTGCTGCCTCCCCTGCTTGCCTGAAGACATGCAGATCCAAGCTGAGTTGGGGAGGGGGGGGGGAGGGAGGGGAAGAATTAACCCTTTTCCTGCCCCCTTTGCCTTAATGGGGCCATGCTGGGATGTATCTGGTCACATCCCCACCCCTGCTCAGGTTAGAGAGCAGAGGGGCAGGGCCAACCCTGCTCTTTGGAGCAGAAAGCACAGCCCAGCCCAGGGCTGCATGCTGGGATGCTGGAGGACTCTGGTTTATCTTAAACCAGGAAGGGCTCTGGGACAGAAATTGCATAAGTCGGCTTGACCCAAATCAGAAAAGTCTGATACTACATTCAACCAGATTTATCTTAAACCAGTTTCAGCCATTTTGAAACTGGTTTATGTGCACGGAACTACTGTTCTGTTACAGGTTTAAACCAGTTTCCAATCACATAACCAGTTTATATGTAAATTCTGTCCCTAGCCACTAAGCAATGATTGGTCCAGCAGTCCTTGGTTCCTTTCATAACACATGATATGAATGTCTTTTAGGTCATTTGGTCTTACAATAATGTAGTTGAGGTGGCACTGTAGTTTCAAGAGAGGGTCTTGCCATGTTGTTTTGTATCTGTCATGCTGTCTGAAGATATTGTTAATAATGACCAGGAATCCTGGTTTTCTCTGATAAAAAATTCCAAATTCTCTGATAAAAAAATCGCAAATTCTTAGATAAAAAACTCCCCAAACCATGATTAAAATGAAAGGCCCTTCATTCCCTCTCACAGCCCCCCTGGCCTTGCTGGTGCTCCTCACTCCCCCACCGCAGGCCCCTGGCTCTGTTTGTGCTCTTTACTCCCCACCCCACAGCCCCCTGGGCCTGCTCTCATCCCTCATTCCCCACTGCCTGCCACAGCTCCCTGGCTCTGCTCGTGTGCCTCACTCCCCACTACAGGCCTCCCCAGCCCTACTAGTACCCCTCACCACCCACCCACAGCCCCTGCCCCCCCAGCCCTGCCAGGGGGACACCCAGCTGCTAGGGCTATGGGGCCAGGGACCTGGGTCTACATCCCCCTGCTCCTGGCAGGAGGTGGTGGCTGCTTCAGTAAAGCAGAGCCCAGCTCCCCTTCCTGCTTCCTGTTGTCTGCCTGCTATGGGCTTGGGTGGGGGTGGGGGGGCTCCCCACCACTGCACTCAGTCCTGGGGGGCAGGGAAGACCTGTGCTCCCCAGATCTGTGAGTGGGGTGGGGGCAGGCATGGGCTGCATCTTGTGGGCTTGGGCTCCCCACCTTGATGCCCTTCCCCAGGGCCTCTACAGCCCAGTGGGTGCAACCCGGCACTGCAGAAACAGTGGGGCCAGGCTGCCTGGTGGACATGTGCATATACACGCACATGGCATCCCCTTCCTGACTGCCCTCCTCCCACTCCCACCCAGCCCCTTGCAGCTGAAACTCTGCCAGCCTGCAGAGAGCTCTTTGAAAACTACAAAAGCTGCAGGTTTCTCTGTTAAAATGAGATATTGGCATTGGTTATTGAAGTAGATGTTGGACCAGTGGGAGAAGCCTGTGTGTGAGTTGTTTTATGTGAGGAGGCTGCTGCGCATTGACAACCGCACGGAACTTGGCAGAGGAGAAATCAGTGGCAAGAAGATCCAAGATGCTGTAGATTATCTGCCTTTACAGCCATTGAAAAGTGTGCCTTCTGCATCTGTCTTTTCCAGTGTTGAGGTCTTTGTGTTGTGTTGGACTGCTATTTGTCTGATACTTCACCTTTGAATTACCACCATGGGTGGTCCTACCAGGAGCACAAGACTCCTGATGTTGTTGCTTTTAGGGTCATCAGTACATGTGAGTCTCTCCATCCTGTCAAGGTGGTAGTCCATAGAGAGGGATTCTCAACTGATGTATCACTAACTTCAGAAGAGTTATGGACAGATGTCTTGGATCTAAAAAGTTTGAGAACCACTGGGATACATGTAGGCTAGAAACAGATGTTGCCGAATCTGATCTGCTTCACAGCTGCTAGCACAGCTGATCTGCTTCAATGAGCAAAACACACATTGTCCCACCTGTTGATGCTGCAGTACAATAAGTGATGTGTTTTCCCAGGGCATGAGGGGCCTGGTCCTGCATGCACTAAGAATTCCTTCAAAGCATCTGGCCCCCCTAGCCCTGGGAGCACCTGCTCAGCTTTCCCTGCTTAGAAATGTGCCCCTGGGAATCTCTGGGGTCCAGCTCCATAAGCAGGGAAAGTTGGAGTTTCCCCACTTACCAAACTGCACCCCCGTCAAGGATCCATGTAGTCCAATAATAGATATCACTCATAAAAATCCTTGCCCCTCACATGTTTCCTGGACCGTGATGGCTACATCACTCCAACACTACCAGTCTTTCTTATGATTTTTTGACTAATCATTTTTTTGAGAGAGTGTGTTTTGGTGAAGAGATCAGAAACAAAAACCTGAAGGAGTTAACATGGATTTACATCCATTATGGAGGCTACTTCAGATCATATAATATGCACAGTAGAAGTCATTGTTGTTACCTAGAAGAATGCTTATTACTGAAATACAGAATGTAAAAGAATTCCTTTTGTTGCAGTTTGGCATATTAGTTCTACAATTTAATAGCTCATTTGGAAAAATTTTGAAGCGTATGCTTGTGTGCATGTACATTTGTGTACACACACACACACACACATTTTATATACATGCATATACTATGTATAGATAAGCCTCCTAAGCTTGTATGCTTTAAACAACCTTGCTTATGTAAATTTTGCAAAGCTGAACTAAAGCCTACACTCAGACATTCAAAAGTACTTTTGCTGTTCAGCAAGATGTCACTTATAAATACTGCTGTAATGAAGAAGATGCAGGATAAAGCATTGTATGTATAAGGTGATAATGTAAGTTTGTCATTTGAGGTCAGTGTATTGAATCAAAAATAAATCAAATTATTTGTGATTTCTGTGCACAAGTTCTAAGTGACAAATGAATTATTGAACACAAAGCAATATAATTTGTCTATAGCAGACATCATCAGATGACTATAGTAAATCCAGTGTGGGTATTATACCAGTTGTGTCAGGTTCTGAATAATTAGTAATGAAAGAAAATAATTTGATGCATATGTCTTTCTTAAAGAGAAAAGCAGCCAGTGGTTGGGGAAAGGTTTTGCAAATCAAGGTTGCTGTTTTGTGTGCCTGATGCTGTGCGTTTCTAGACAAATTATTTCCCTCAGCTTCAATTTACATGTCTATAAAGTGAGATGATAATATATACCTATCTCAGACAGCTTCAAGGATTAATTATTTGTAAAGTGCTTTGAGATCCTCAGATGAATAGTGTTTTATAAGTGCAAAACATTATGATTCATCGAGTGTCTCCTGGAGGACTTAACACACCTATATTATCATTTGATTGCTACTGGCTACATACATTGATGGAACTTGGAACATTTTGAAAGTTCTATGGAAATTGTAGTACTTCCTATTCTACTGGGTGGTTTTGTTTTTAAAAATATCATCAGTTTTGCAGTCAGTCAGAAGGAAAAATGTGCTTGGAGGAGGAGGAAGCAAGATATATAGTAAAATGATAGTACTCTGTATTCTACAGGTGTTTGAACCTTCCTGAATCTGGTTCACACACCATTCCAGAAAATTTCCCATCAGTCTGGGTCTCATTTGAATTGCAAGCTGTAAATTTTAAAATGGTTTATGCTCATGCAAATGAAAATCTTTGTATTTGCTTTCACATGAGTATAAACTCCCACATTTGCAGCCACCCTGTGACTCCTGCCTATCACTCATAAAAATGATATTTCTATATACGGGAGCAGCTGAGTATAGTTATCATTCACCTATGTGAAAACAAGCCAGTGTGTAGCTTCTCTGACAGATAGAGAGAGGGATTCAAAAATGAAATGGTATAGTAGCTGGCAATATGATAATCTGCAGTGCATTCATTGTATTCCCTTGCCCTCTTTCCC
>NW_005841928.1:1385492-1398465 GCF_000455745.1 Alligator sinensis
ATGATGGTACAATTGAACTCAGATTATCAGGGGAAATTCTCCTGAAAGCAGGAGACAATTACATCTTGCAAAATACTAATTCATAATGCTAGGTCAACTTCCCTCTACCTGGGGATAAGAGGCTGATTGTGCATTATGTGTTGTTGTTCAAGAATAATATACCACATCTTAGTCTGAGGGCACAGGAGAATTCAGTTATCAGTGAAACAGTAAATGTCTTCTTGTTAGAGCAGGAGACACTTATGTCAGGCCAAACATTAACGGTAATAATATGAAGACACTTCCCTCTGACTGGGGATTTACAGGAGGAGTCTATTGTGTGTGTCGGCTTCTGTCCAGAAATAATTCAGTATAAGAACCAGGCTGCTGGCACAAGAAAACTCTGGTATCAGTGAAACAAATAAATTTGTTCTTGTAAAATTGCAAGATACTCATCTTGAGCTAAATAGAAAATAAAATAAGACAGTTCTCAAAGGAATTACAGAAGGTAATAAATGTACTAGGCAGCTGCCTGCCAGAGTCGGACACAATGTGTCCTGTCCTGTCGTTACACCCTCCCTCCCCCTCCCTCCACTTGTTCTAGCTGACTACCGAGATCAGTTTAAATACAGCTGGCCTCTCTGAGAAATCATTCCTGGAAATGAATTCTGCTGAGCTGGGTCAAACCTTTTGATCATACATGTGAGATTCTGATTAGGAGGATGAGATAGAGAAAACCTTTGAAAAAATTATTAAAGATCACATTTGTGGGAGTCCAGTAGGAAAAATAATGCTGAAGGGCAACCAGCATGGCTTCATAGCAGGTAGATCCTGCCTGACTAACCTTGTTTCTTTTTATGACCAGGTCACAAAATGCAGGAGTTGAGGTAGATGTCATATTTTTAAAAGGCCTTTGATACAGTGTTGCATCCCATTCTTATGAGCAAATTAGGTGATTGTGGCATAGATTACTACATGGTAAGGTGGGTGGAGAATTGGCTTATGTGGAGCACACAGAGGGTGGTGGTGGATGGGTTGTTCCCCAGGGTTCGGTCCTTGGACCAGTGCTGTTCAATATCTTCATCAGTGACTTGGATGAGGGCATGGAAAGCACTCTGTCCAAATTTGCGAATGACACCAAATTATGGGGCAAAGTAAACATGCTGGAGGGCAGGGAACAGATTCAGGTGGATTTGCACAGGTTGGGAATATGGGCAGAAAAGAATAGGATGCAGTTTAACAAGGATAAGTGCAAAGTGCTACATCTAGATAGAAAGAATCACCAACATACCTACAGCCTGGGAGGTGACTTTCTAAGCATCACAACGGCAGAAAGGGATCTCAGAGTCATAGTTGACTCCAAAATGAACATGTGTTGTCAGTGTGATGAAGTGATAAGTAAAGCCAACCACACTCGTTCCTGTATTAGAAGGTGCACCACGAGCAGGTCTAAGGAGGTGATACTTCCCCTCTATTGGTAAGACTGCAGCTGGAGTACTGCATCCAGTTCTGGGCACTGCATTTCAAGAGGGATGTGGATAATCTTGAGAGGGTTCAGAGGAGGGTCTACTTGTGTGGTTATGGGCCTACAGGTAAGAGCCTACGAGGAGAGCAGATTTAAATTAGACATTAGGAAAAATGTATTTACAGTGAGGCTTACCAAAACCTGGAATGGGCTTCCAAGGGAGGTGGTGCTCTCCCTTACTTTGGAGGTCTTTAAGAGGAGACTGGACAAGCACCTAGCTGGGGTCATCTGATCCCAGTGCTCTTTCCTACCCAGGGCAGGGGGCTGGACTCAATGATCTACTGAAGTCCCTTCTGACCCTTAAAAAAATCTATGAAATCTATGGAAGGTTACAAAGCATATTTAACACATCCTGGTAATCCTGCCACAAAAGGACAGCACACCAAGAATGACAGTCTGAGAAAATGGTAAATTCCCAGAGAGAAGAAATGCTAAAGTTTTTATAGACAAGGTTCTTTGGGTAGATGTGATATATTTTATTAGACCAACTAAATAGTTGGAAAAATTGCTTTTTGCAAGCTTTCGGGCACAAGGACCCTTCTTCAGGCATATAGAGTCTGCTGGTGAATTGTGTACTCTCCTGGGTTGTTTTTCCCACAAATTAGTTGGTCTAATAAAAGATATCACATCTACCCAAAGAGCCTTGTCTGCCTATGTCCTCAGACCAACACGGCTATAATCAACAACTCTAAAGTTTTTACAAGCAGTTTTGGGTATATGAAAGATATCAGCAAAAACTATTGATGCTATTTCTTGGCTGAGATTCAAGCTCTAACCGGAGCTAATATTTCTGAGGTATATATATCAAACTATTTACACTGCAGTAGTAATTCCTCACTTAATCTGCTTTTGCTGTGGAGGAGAGAAAGTATATAGCATATGCTAATGCATCATGCAAGGTGTGCACTGCCTACTGTTAATCAGAACCTCCAAGGAAGCAAATGTTACTTATACTAAAAATTATGTGGACTAGCTATTTCATTTGGCATCTTCTATAAAATATTATTGCTTAGTTGCTTAAACCCTTCCATGTTTTTGGTGAAGTGCCAGATTAGATGCTTCAAATATCACCAGTCATTCCATTTATTCTGCAGTTAGTTTTCTTTTTCTTTTCCCTTTTTTCTTCTTGGCTTAGTTCTCCTTTTATAATAGTGTCATCTTTTAACATATCTGTCCCAGGTGGAATGGTTTCATGTTGAGGGAAAAAAAAAACAACCCCTCATTTAATTTTTTTCCTGCAATGTAGCCTGTTTACACATTCAAGTTTGGGTTTTTGTTTTTTTTAATATTGTTATTTTTAAGGCAGCATCCTGTTCTACATGCCCTTTTTTTAGAGACTGAGAATTGTGTATCTTTAAGATAAGGCAGAGCCAGAGCCAGAGTTGGAGAGAGCGGGTCTGATGGTTGTGTCTGTGTCCTGTTAGCAGGAATAAAGAAACCTCCTTGTTAGAAGTGGCTCCTGCCTTAGTGACCTGAACCCACAACACAACAACAGTGTGGAAGAGGTTGCTTCTGGGGATCTCTGGCTGAAAACAGACATCGTTTTTGTGCTGCCATAAACATTTTTACTGAAGCGCAAAAATCTAGTGAACAGATATCCTAGTCCTTAGTCACACCACAAATGCCCAAATTTATGAGCATGACTATACCTAATAATACCATATTTACTCAAATATAAGATGCATTTTTTCCTCCATCAGCATGGGGGAAAGAGCACTTTGTCTTATATTCACATCCTCTTCAGCTTCTTCCCCCACGCCCACCCCCTTCCCTCCTCCCTTACTGTCAGGCACAGCTTGGCTCTGGCTTGGGCTGGGGTTCCTCCTGGGCACAAAGATGGAACTCCTTCCTCTGCCCAGCTAATAAGCAGAGTTGACTCTGCTGCATGGCTAGGCAAGGGCTGAGCTTCCACCTGCTGTGCTCTGGGACAGAGCAGCCTGAGCAGCATCTGACAATAAGTGGGGTGGGGAAGGGAAAAGGCAGAGATTGAGAGGAGCTGGGGTGGGGTAGTGCAGGTGGCAGGAAGGTTGCCGGGGGAAAGAAATGGGTGGGGCAGAGGGCAAGGGGTGCACCTGCCCCCACCCCCAGGCACTGCTTTCCTTGCTGTAGCAGTGGGAGGGGGACAAATTCAAGACAACCCTCCAATACTTAGATTCTATATTTTGAAAAATGATAACACATTTATAAATTTTCCATTTATAGAATCTAATTATGGGGGGGGTGTTATCCTATATTTGGGGTCACCTCATATTTGAATAATATAGTAGTTTGTGTGACTTTTTTGCAGCTGGCATGTGCTTGCCTATGGTGGGAGAGGCTGCCTGCCAAGGCTGCCTGAGCTCTCCAGTCTCCCTGGGAAGGTACTCTTGGGACTTTCGGAGCCCGATCTTGCATACCCAGGGGAATTTCCAGGGTGCATATCAGCAAGCAAGGGGTTCCCTGCTCTATGCTTGCAGAAGTATGCCCTGGGAATTGTATGCCCTGCAGGGTATTCCCAGTACATGAGTACCTAAGGGTTCACCCACTTGCAGTCCTTAGTCAGGACATGGCATCCAGAACCATTGTCCTACATGAGCAGGTCCCTGAAGCCCCAGAATCAGCAGGAGCCCAAACCTGAGGACTCCGATGACATCTATAGACACCACTAAAACTGATCAGCTATGCTGGGCCACATCCTAGCACAGCTGATCCCACTCCAAAGAAGGCATCTTTTTATACCCACTGTAGTATACTCGCTTCTTTTAAAAAAGAATGAAGCTTTAGAAGGAGAATAAAAAAGGAAAGCTTGGATGACCTGAGTGTATTCTGGTAAAAATATTTTAAATAAATACAGGAGAATCTGTTCATGAATTCTTGCATTAGTTGGGGCAATGCATTAAATGTTATTTCCTGTTGTTTAAAAGTAAACTGGATTAAAAAAGGGGAATTCCGCCCTTTCTATGCCAGCTATCTTACAATGAGCACTAGCTTCAATGATCTGTAAAACTTAAAACAAAAAAAGATGATTATAATAATCCTTTTCAGATTTCCTTTCAGCTTTTATTTCATCCCTTTTAAAATCTTTTTTCTATTACTCACCTAATTTTTTGTGTAACTTCTGATAAACAACTGCTCTCTTCTTAGTAGTCCAAGTGCAAGAGGGGAGCTGCATTTCGGTAGTGGTTGCAAGATTTCTCTACATATAAGATTATACAAAAAAATCATATGGGTGTTTTTTTAATTGATAGATTCTGGATAAACCCAGCGTCAAGATTTTGCATTGACACACTGGCTGCAGATAGGTCAAGAACTCATATATTAGTAATAATGAATATCTTATTATGGTTTCAGGGAACAGTCATCCAGTTCTGAGTGGCAGGGTTAAAGGGACTGTTATATACGCTAAGACTCTGTTAGCCGTTGCTGGATTCAGTGCTACTGAAGGCTTAAATGATAATGGAGTTAATGGAAAGAGAAGCAGTGATTAGGTTTTTTGTAAAATGTTGTCTGTGATTGATAAATATGTCTCCGGTGTATACAGACAGGTCTGTTACCCTGCTCTCAAATAGGGAAATCGGGATTTTGTAAAAGCCAATAGATATATACTTTTCTGGGAAACTAAATGCATGTGATCTGTTAGCAAAAGCCCAGCTACATAGAAATTATAAGGATTCCAACTATGAGATGAAGACTAATGACATTTGGAGTTCAGCTTAATCAGTTAAAGTTACAGAGGAGACATTATGCTTTAAAGAGTCCTGTGGGACATAACGCTGCACATTGCTATGTGGGGACATGCATGGTAAATACCATTCAGGAACCTGCTTGCTGAAAACTGATAACCAGCTGTGTATAAGATACCCTTTTGTGGCCTTTTGAAAATGCTGTACAGAGCAAACAAATGCTAAGGGGGCACAATGAAGCCGGATAATATCAGAAAAGGTTTTCTGAATGGGTTACTACAGGAAATCTAAATAGAGTTTAGCTACATCAGAAATATATTTATTTACCTAGTTTTTAAATGATAAAGAAGTCTACCAAAGGAACTAGGCATTCCACATATCATAATTCCTCCTAGAATAAATACAGTTTTATTAAACTTCACAGCACTGAAATCAATTCCACAGAGAATCAGCCCTGGTTGGCCACAAATTTCCTTCATCATCTAGGAAGTGGTCTTCCCCAAAAATCCCCTCACCAAAGCTATCTTTCCAAGCAGCCAGGTCAGATAGTTGCTGAAGTCTACAAAGCTTCAGTGTCTGAATCTAAGATATTCCACTGTTAACTAATGGTAAAGGTATTCCCTTGGTCCAAAGAACAGTTAGGTAAAGGAGGTAATAGAAGTCCTGCTTCTAATTCACCATTATCACTTTAGTCTTACTTGGCTACAGCCTCAGCTCTTACATGACCCAGTATTGACAGGACTGTAGATGAAGTGCTAAGCTGCATCACTTTAGTTGGACAAAATGGGCACGTCTACATATGATGCTACATCGTTGCAGCAATGTGCTATGGTGACATAGCATCAGTGGGCAAAAACCACGATGCTGCAGCTACGTTGCCATAGTGACATGCTGTTACTTCACTGTCATTTAGTACTTCCAAAAGGAGGAAGTACTAAATGTACTAGATGACTAGTACTTCCAAAAGGAAGTACTAAATGATGGCTCAGTAACAACAGTGCCATAGGGGCATGTGTAGACCCACCCAATAATGATTAAGAGTTGCATGTCATCAACAAAGTGCCATCAAAACACTAAAGATGAGTGACATCTGGCTGTTTGACAGTACTACCAAGAAAGATCTAAGTCTTGGTGGATTACAGACTCAATATGAGACTGTAGTGTGATATAGCTGTACAAAAGGCAAATGCAGTTTTGGGATGCATCAATAGAAGTGTTAGGTGCAAGACATGGGAAGTGATGCTGTCTCTTTACTCAGTACTAGTTAGACCTCGTAGAGTACTGTATGCAGTTTTGGGCTCCACATTTTAAAAAGGTAGAAGACTATCTAGAGGCAGGCAACAAAAAATGTTGAAGAGCTCGAAGGGCAAAACATACAAAGATATACCTATTAATACTCCTATATTTATTCTAGGAGTAATTGTGTTATGTGGAATACCTAGTTCCTTGGGTAGGCTTCTTTATCATTTTAAAAATAGAGAAATAAATATATTTCTGATGTAGTTAAATAGGCATGCTCAGCTTGTGGAAAAGGCACTTAAGAGGGAACTTGATAGCAGTCTTCAATGTCTGAAGTGCTGTTGTAAAGAAAAGAGAAAACACCTCTTTCTAGTTGCAGAGAACAGGATGTGGACCAATGGCTTGAAGTTGCAGCAAAGTAGATTTATATTTGATATCAGGAAAAAAGTTCTTTACTATTAGGGAATTGAGGCAATGGAATAGGCTGCCTAGGGTAGTTGTAGAATCTCCATCATTGGAGGTGTTTAAGAAAAGGTTGGAAAAGCAATGTGGTGTGGTTCTGGGCCTATGCTCTGTTATGGTTATCTTCCATGCTTCTGGGCTTTGCTGTCTGTCATGTGGGGCCAGGAAGCAATATCTCCTCTGTGCTGTTGCTACATCAGGCACATTTTTCCACCTTCCCTGGAAGCATTGTGTTTCAGCTCGAGCCAAAATGGGATTTTGACTGGCGTTTGCCAGTTGTTCTGCTGAGATTTACTGGAGGTTCCTCACTGAGGGTCTTGCCTCTTCAGTCAGGGTCAGTCCGATTGCCATATTTGGGGTCAGGAAGGAATCTTCCTCCATGGACAGATTGGTACAGATTGTGGGATTTTTTGCCTTCTTCCATAGCAGGGGGCATGGACCTCTTTCTTTGATGTCTCAAGCAGATTTTTAACAACAGCACATTGGTCACTGTTGTTCCCATGTGTTACCTGTGGTTTTTAAGAGATTCATCCTTTGTGGGCAAAGATGACTGAATTCAGTGGTGGTGGGGGCTACGGGGAAAAAGAGAGAAAAGAAATGGGAAAGAAACAGGGAGGGAGAAAAGAGAAAAGGAGAAACAAAGGAAAAGGAAGAAAAGAGAGAGAGGAAAGAGAAAGCAGCGGGGTGGGTTCTAAGTCATGTGGGTACATAGGTGACTTATAAGCCTGATGTTTGCCTTGAACAGTCTGCTACAGCAGGGGCAGGAAAGTGATGAGGACTGGGTATGAGAGGTTTTTGTTTTCCTAGCCATGCGTTTGTCTATTGCTTCTCCCGAGCGTTGCTGTTTGAAGGCTAGTGCTCTGTTCTGGATTGATGACCTTCTGGATGGATGGTCACAAGTGATTTGCTCCCACAAGTCTGGGTCAATGCTGAAACTCTTTAGGAACACCTTTAGGGTGTCCTTGTACCACTTCTTTGGTGCACCAGAAGAGCGTACTCCATTTGACAGTTAGCTGTAGAAGATTTTCTTCAGCAGGTGACTGTCGGGGTCTCTTGAAAGGTGGCAGGCCCATCTTAGCTGCCCCAGTTTCAGTAGAGTGCGGATACTGGGGTAATAGGTTAGAGTTTTATGCCTTGTGGCTGTGTAAGTGTTGTCTTCATAGTTTTACATAGGTTAGACAATAGATTTGTATAGGTTGGTTTGAGGGATGATCCTGCCGCTGGTTGGCGGGGGGGAGGGGGAGGTGTTGACTAGATGACCTCTGAAAGTCCTTTCCAGCCGTATTTTTCTATCATTCTATGACTTTGCCTTTGTATTAGCCATCCTTACAACTAGTTATATACATTGAACTTGTCTTAAGAGGATTTCAAGAAGAGATATATAGTTACCTTCAACTCCCCCTTGAAATCTTTTGCAGCATTTTGAGAAATCTCTTATTCTGAATTATGAGTCTGTCCCTTAGGCAGTCTATGATGACACCAGGGGTTAGATTCTGGTCCTACTGGGTGCATCCACATGAGACATTTACTGCAGTTGACTAATTAGCTCCACAGTAGACATCTAGGTGTCTGCACATGCAGGGCTATTAGGCGGAAGTAAACTAATAAACTCTGCAGCAGGGTAGTACTTGGAAATACAGGTACTACCCTGATGTGGAGTTTTTTTCTCTGAAGCACTGCATGTGTAGATGCTGACATTGGCTGTCTGGGGCACAACGGTTTTTCAGTGTGAGGGCTGCTTGCTGGCTAGCTCCACACTGGAACACCCTCATGCCCCATCCAGCCCCTCTGCAGCATCTTGAGTTGGGGCACAGCATCCCCTGGCTAGTAGGCTGACCGCCTGGACCTCTTGCCAGCTGGGGCTGCTCTGACATGGCTCAACATGCTGGTGTCCTCAGCCCATGTTCAAACAGTGCATCCAGGAGCAATAAACTCCTGAACGATATGTACTGGAGTTTATTGCTCTACGTTAATTGCAGGTGTAGATGTGGCCACTGAAATCCATGGTTGTTTCAGGTTTGCAGAACTGGAATTGAGGGTGTCTAACTGACTTGCTTCTCTGGAGAGATGCAGAAATGTCCACTGTTTCTCTAATGGGACAGATCTACCAAACTTGTGGGAAAGGTGTAAGACTATTTTATTTGACATAACATTATCTAGGCTCTAGTACTGTACCCACCAGTATATTATCTGAACCACTCACAATCTCTTAAAAAATTAAAATAAGAATTCGCTCTCTCTACTTTTCTTTGTAAGAGAAGCCATTTGCTTGTTTTGATTACAAGACGTTAGATACTTTTAACTTAATCAGAGAAATTACTTAGTATTCACTGTTAGATTCTGTTCACTGCCAGAAACAAGAATACTCACTTCCTAAGAATCTCTGTGTACAAATTAGTATGCTCGTGTTCGTTTGCTTTAAATCTTCTCAACTCTCCTATTTGTACCTTTTGGGGTGCCTTTGTTTTGATTTGTTATAGTTGAATATCTTGTGCAGTGTTATAGGATAAAATGTTAGCTGGGCAGGTTGGTAAGCTGTGACCAGTGCTTGCCACATCAATCATAGTCATTGCATCATTTCCCTGTCCATTATATCAATCTGTTACACCTCTTCATTTGTGAAACTGGAAACTTACTGGGGCAGGGACCATCTTGTATGTATAGTATGTATGTATAGTATGTTATCATGTGGCTGTACTCCCCAATGGGTCCTCTGTGTTCCTGTATTACTAATAGTAAGTGTTGTGCTGTCACAAGACGAATAGCACAAAGTAATGCCCTTTGAAAAACAGTTTGGTATATAACACTTTTCTTCACACAGAATAGAAGGCTTTATCTAAAATTAATTAACTACGGGACAACAATTTTAGGAAAGTTCTATGAAACACTGAAATAACTTGAAATATTCCTACATCCTTTTTAAATAGGACTTTTTGCTTGGTGTCACTTTGCTTGGGGGGCGGGGGGGAGGTGTTGGATATACTTTGGTTAAAAAGGAACATTTTGTTAAGGCCTGTCAACATTTGGAACACAACCATTAGCACCTGCTCACATCTTTTGTAAACATATTTGATATAATTACAATACCATATGTTACCAATGGCTGACATGATATGATTAATATACAGCACTTGTGCCAGTCTTATCACACCACTCAAGTGCTATGTCGTATTTAGGAACATTTCGCTAAAAACTGACAGTTTGTGCTTATTTCCTCTGGGACATCTAAAACAGAAAAAAAGAGAAAAAGGTATGAGCAGTTGCTAAAATATATTTTTTACTTTTCACATAGTTAAGGTCAAAGCTGCAATTTTCTCTTGCTACAGAAATCATTATGTGTGTGTGTGTGTGTGTGTGTATATATATATATATATCTATATATATATATGCAATGGCAAGATATCAGTTACCTGGTACTTTGAAATCTCTAACATCTAGCATGATGGGGTTGGCTGCTTATAACCATTTGGTCTCTGAGGGTATGTCCATACATACAGGCACGTGCTGTTGCAGCAGTTCAAACAGGAACAGCACAAATTTGTGCCGGAAAATTTTGCCTCTGTACACATGCCTGGACATGCACTTTGATGTGGGGCAAGTTGTGCCACTTGGGGCAAACTGACCCTTCCAAGCTCCTCTTAGACCGTCAGCCAGGGGGAGCTAGAGGCTGGGGGGCACCTGTGCCCCCATTGGTGCCCCTACTCTGCCATGTGGGCAGCTATTGCCCAGAAGATGTTCTCCTTTAAGTGGCCTGCTTTGACCTGTCAAAGTGTGTCCTCTTGGCCCCAAATGGCCAAGAGGTCAACCACCTCATCTGCCCTCCAGCTGAGTCCCCAGTGCTGGCTCTGGATAGTCTCCTCTGTCTGGGTAACGCCCCTTGTCTCACCAGTAGAGATTCTGGTGTTCCCTGTTTAAAAATTGCAAAATCTTTAATAAGAAACCCAAATTCTCTCATTAAAATATCCAAAAGAGTGTTCTTTCACTATTAAAATGAAACACCACTATATATAGAGAGATCAGTTGGGCAATGTTTTATTGCTATATTTACAAGTTTAAAGCAATTTGGAAGCCTACCAGTGCCTTGATCATCATAATAAAATGGATTCTAAATATCTATACACTTTGGCATTTACTTTTGATTTTTGTCATAGAAAAATCAGAGCTGATTCTACCGGCACTGCTCATCAGGACGCGTGGCATTGAGCAGCACTGATATGACTGTGGCCTGCCCCTGTCCTTGCTCATCATTCTCAACCTACAGCCCCCCTGCCCTCCACACCAGTCTCCTCACTCCTGACCTGTAGCCCCCTGCCTGCCCCCACTAGCTTTCTCCCAGCCACAGCTTTGTCCAAGCACCTGTACATGAGTCCAGCTGTAGCTGACCCACCTGCTGCTTTGTGGCTCTGAGCAGTGCCAGCCCTTGCTGTTTTGCTCCCTGCCCCATGCTGTTCCTGGGAAACCCTTGACTGGGAATCAGGGAATGAGCTGGGCCCTTTCTTCCCAAGCCAGCCTCCCCCTGCACAGGCTGCTGCAGGGGAGTGGGGGGGGAGGTGGCGCTCTAAACCTGGTCTTTCCTACCCAGAGTGCTTCCCCACCCCTGACCCCCATCTCTCTCTGACACATCCCTGCTGACAAGTCCACCCTTTCCCCCAGCCCATCACACCCCACAATGGCTCCTGGAACCGGCACTGATGTGGGCATGGGGTAGGGCTGTAGCATGGCAGTTACCCCTGCAGCCGCAGCTCCTGTCACCAGGTCTCATCCCATCCTGTCCCATGTGGCTGGTTGGGCATGCAGCATATGAGATTTGTGGGGTGGATATGAGGTGTGTGGGGGGGAAAGGGATGTGGAGGGTGGGTGCAGGGTTTGTGAGAGGGGGTGTAGGTTTTGTGGGGGTGAGGTTTCACAGAGTATGGGGCTTCTGTAGGTGTTTGTGGTTTGTGTCTGGGTATGTGGGTGAGGGGTTTGTGGGGGTGATTTGGGGGTGTGGGGTTTATGGGTGGACTGTGGGGGATTTTGTGGGTGTGGGGAGACTGTGGGTGTGGGAGGGCTGTGTGGTGGTGGGGGGGACTGCTCAGGAGAGGTGGGTCCCGCAACCCCCCAAAGGGTGCAGGCCCCCCCACAGGGAACACATGGCCCCCACAGGGAACACGTGCCCCCTCCCACATGGCACACGTGCCCCCTGCAGCAGCAGTAGCAGCATCAGCCATTGTGGCACTTGGGGCCCTCCTGACAAAGCCCCTCCACAGCATAGGGCCATGTAGCTTGGCCCCGGCTGCCTGGCACACAGTGCTGCCTGTGCCACATCGCGAGGGCCTGGTCCAGCCTGGTGTGGGGCAGTGTGCCTTTGGGCAGGACCAGGCGTCTTGGGCTATCACCCAGAGGCCAGGCACTGATTGCAGGAACCTTGCATTGCACTGAGCCAGGTCCTCCATGGAACCGGCCTGGCCCGATGGCGTGCAGGGCCTGTGCATGCAAGACCTGGCCCGGCATGATGCGCAATCCCTGCAAGTGGTGCTGGGGCTGTAGGTGACAGCCTGAGAGGCCCAGTTCTGCCCAAAGGCACATGGCCTCATGCCAGGCTGGACCCATGAGATGTGGCACAGGCGGCGCTGGATGCCAGGTGGCTGAGGCCATGCTGCACTGCCCCATGCCATGGGGGGGCTGTACCAGGAGGGCCCTGAGTGCCCTGACAGCAGCTGCTGCTGACAGGGGCTGTGGGCCATGAGGGGGGCAGGCAGGAGACCCAAACCTCCCGAGCATCTCCCCTCCAGACACACACAGTCTCCTGCACCCACACAGCCTCCCGCTTCATTCCTGCCAGCCCCAATCCCTACTTACCTGGGACAGAGCCTGTGTCCAGGTCACTGAAGCCTGCACCACTGTTTGCCTCACATGGGGAAGCAGCGTGCTGCAGCACTGGGACACGAGGCAGCAATAGAGATGCTCTGGCGAGCTACCAGAATGTCTCTTTGGAGAACCCTGTCACAACCCAAAGGGTGTGATTTTTGTTTTTGTGTGCTTCAGCACTGCTAAATTGTTCCCGCTAAATTATAGCTTCTTTGCACGGTGGAGTTTTCTGCTGCAAAAGAGAACCCCGGTGCAA
>NW_005841928.1:1398475-1404449 GCF_000455745.1 Alligator sinensis
TGGGGGCTGGTGATGGGCTTGCTAGCCGTATAAGAGGCTTGAGTGGTTTCCGCCCAAGTTGGAGGACTCCAAGAACAAGGGAGGAGGAGACTTCACGCTGTGTGAAGATCTCTAAGCGCTGCGGATCCTTACGGACCCAGTGCATTTAAAGCAGGCAACAGAGGTCTGATCAGTCTCTAGCCTCTCCCCATCGCCGAGTGCAATCCAGACGTATCCCTTCCCACGCGCAAAAGAACTGGACCCACGAAGCCTAGCAAACTTCGTGTGGATGAGCGAGCAGAAGGACCCACGGAGCCTAGCAAACTTCGTGTGAGTTTATTCAGAGCTCTTCCGGACGAGTATTTTCTTCGGCTGACACGACGGGCTCGCGTGTTCAGAGCCTTCAGCTGGATTGGGCTAGAGTTCACGAGTCTAGAACTCTTGTCAGCCTCTCTTCTTTCCTGTCTGTAACCGCAACTTAAGTAAGTTTTCAGCCTGCACCACTGCCATCTCGGTGTAAGTAAACAATCTTTTAAACTACCGCTAAGCGTTTGTGCCTAATTCCAGCTCGACGGACTTCCCTCTCCGACCCGGCGTGCCTGGGCTGCTGGCCACAGCCTGCGTGCAGCATGGAAAAGGGCTCGGGTCGCTCCCGGCCCACACAAACCCCAGCTTCTGGTTACTTCAGGGCACACTATAAGAATGTGTCTTGCCCTGCTTTTTTCCCACAGTCTTTTTTTTGATACCTGGATTTTTGGTATCAAATTTAGAAACCGCAGTACAAATATGCAGTGCGGGGAATATTTTTTTCTTCCCAGCATGCCTCTTGCGACATCTCATTCTGTTTTGAGATGCTGCAAGAGGCATGTGTGCACTCGTCTGAATTTGCCCTGAGAAGTGCTCTGAGACCAGTGCTTGAGCATGTATTCAGAAATCCTCAAAACTGTCTGCTCTAATTGCTGAATTTGGGCATGCACAAAGGGGCAGATGTTTCTTAGTGATGCCCCTGCACTTGGCGGGAAGTTGGCATAGATCTGTCCTAAGACTGCATGTCTGAATAGGCTTATCTTTATTACGATTACATTTCCCTGACTCCCACTTATTTTTCTTTTACCCACATCTGAAGTCACATCAGGCCTAACATGGGTCTGATCCTCACTGGGTCCAAAGTACTGTACATTATAAATAAGATTCTAATTTAAGCACAGTGGAAAAGGTATGCTTAGATTAATGGGAAATAGAGAGCATTTTGGGTAGAGAATAAAGAGTACAGGAAAAGGTATACAGGTTAAAAAAGCAATACATCATCCCAAGAGTAATCTGGTACATAAAAAAATTCATTTACCAGACCAACTACATAGTTCGGGGAGATGTTAGGCACCTTTTTAGGCACAAAATGACCCAAGGCTTGTGTAACATCTCTTTCCAAAGGTACCATTGGTTTAAATGAAGATTTTACCAATACAGGCGACCCTTGCCATTCATGGGGGATACGTTCTTGTATCCCCCATGAATGGCAAAATCTCCAAATAAGGCACTGCGTTCAGGAACGGCATCTGCATTCATGAACTCAGTGTCCCCGGCAGCTCAGGGTGGGGGGAGGGCATGGCTGCTCTGGCAATGGCAGGAGTGCGGCAGCAGTAGCGGGAGTGTGGCGGTAGCAAGTGTGGAGCTTCCGAGGAGCTCCTTTAAGTGTATTTAAGAAGCAGGTTCAGCATTTGCAAATATTTGAAACCGTGAATGCTGAACCCGTGAATAGTGAGGGTTTCCTGTATATGTTTCTCACATATTCTCTGGACCATGGCTACAACAGTGCAACCCCACTACAAGGAATTCATGGAAGATCAGATGTTGTTTTGTGAATTATCCTTTTGTTTTGTGACTTATTATACAATTGTCTCCTATATGACACTGGTTGTTAAATACATATAGGAAATTATAGATTAAAGAACTTGGGAAAAAGATAGACCAAGTGCAAATTTCAGGCTTTTACCATTCTATTTTACAGCTGGTATACCTGTGTTATGTTTGTGAGTCTGTAGTCAGAATAACACTTCCCAAAGCACTCCTTCTGGACATGATTTTGTGATTTCAGCAGAATGAATTGGATAGTGCTGTTAAGTATGTTGTCAAGGTACAAATAATATATAGTTATGTCAGGGCTTGAAAGGCAATGACTAGTCTACTCCTGCAAAAGTGCTAATCATATGCCCAGATTAATAGGAATGTCCTCAATGAAGCTGATGAATTGAAAATAAAAACTGGCTTTTATCTTGACACAAAACCCAAGTTTTCATTGGAACCCTTTAATCTGTCTGTCATCTGTTTGCATTCACAGCAGTGATCTTATAAAGAAGTCTAGTGAAATGCTACTGGGTAGAAAGAGGGCTATGGAAAAGCAATGTTTATTTGTTTATTGAAATCCCTATCAACAGAATGTCAGCACTTCTGAGAATGAAACATTTTCACTCTGAATTCAATGTCTGAACAAACAGTTTATATTAGATTTAGACATGATAATATCTGCTGTAATAAGTATTTGTCTGTACGCATTTTTCCTTGGAGGAGAAAGAACTCCAGATAAACCAGAAAAAAAAGACTGTCCACCTACTTCTAACAGCCAATTATCTCATTCTTTTAAGGTAATCTCTTACATGGCTAGTTATCTTCCCACTAAAGTGAGATGGAACTATGTTTTTGTTTTTTAAGGTGAGCATTATTTAAACAAAGAGTCATTCTCTAGACCCGAGACAGTGGATTACATATTGAGATTCAGAGGAGTATGGACCTGTACTGCTAAAAGGAACCTTCTTATTCCAGCTGCCCCTTTCCTTTTTTGCATCCTTGTGACAAGGTATTTAGCAGAATTTGCAGATTTGTTGGATTCTGACAGGCCACGCTGTGAGCGCTTCTGCTATGGCTTCAAACTTGTGGTCTCTGGGCTGTCAACCATGTGCCTTAGCACCAGTGCAACCCCAGCCCCCATTCCAGCTGTCACTCAATAGCTGAAATATCGCATAATCTGTCAGATTTGTTTGTGAACTCTATTTTGATAACAAGCCCTTTGTAGAAGGAGGATAGGCTTAGGAATATTTTAAGTTAACAATACTTTATGGCCCCAAACTGCTACAAGAGGTCTTTCCATCCAAACAAGCGCTTGTTACATGAATAGCAGTTGATGAAATATAATCATTAATTGTATTTCTCTTGGGTCAAAGGTACCAGTGTTTCTACACCCTTGAAAATTTCCTCTAGAATACTTCAAGAATACCATTTCCATTTTTCTATCTACTTTTCAGTATTAATCTATCTTTTTTAATAGTCTGTTTGCCTTCTCTTGTGGTTATTCATGTAAGAAAGGTTTACAGATGTTTGTTTTTTCTTCACAGTATTGAGGCTAGCATCCTACATGCTCTTAAATTACAGTCCCTGCTAAATGAGCAGCTGATTTTTGTTTTGTACTCCAGAGGAGTCTCTATAGAGCTTTCAAGTCTGCAGCCAGTATGCTCCATGCATAACTTGTACAGCAGCTTCCAGGTAGAAAGGAAAGATGTCATTCAGAGGCTCTTTTAAAGATTTATTGTGCCTGAAATGATGACTCTTGTTTAAGAGTTAAGCAAGAACTTCAGGTAACAAATGAGATCCCGAATTAATTACAATGATATTTCTGATCATTTACAGCTGATAAAAGCCATAACTAGAGTTCTTGTTATTTAGAGATGCTTCTTTTTTAAGACTACAGATTATCTTTTCACATAAGAGTGGGCCACTTTGGCTTATATACACTTGTATATGTGTTTATACAACATATCACATAGTAACTACTCTTTCCTGGGCCTGTTGTAAGTCAAACAGAATATTAGCTCTAGCAAACCTACCACCCCCCTCACTCTACCCAATTTCTCATATAGAATAATAGAATCATAGAAAATTACAGTTGGAAGGGACATCAAGCGGTCATCCAGTCCATCCTCTGCTCAAAGTAGGATCATCCCCAACTAGATCATCCCATCCAAGGCTTTGTCTAGCCAGGTCTTAAAAATCTCCAAGGATGGAGATTCCACCACCTCTCTAGGTAACCTATTCCAGTGCTTCAGTACACTGTTAGTGAGAGTTTTTCCTAGTATCCAAACTAAACCTCCCTTGTTGCAACTTGAGATAGTTACTTCTTGTTCTGTCACCTGCCACCACTGAGAACAATCTAGCTCTATCCTCTATGTAACCACCTCTCAGGTAGTTAAAGGCTACTTTCAAATCCCTCCTCAGTCTTCTCTTCTGTAGACTAAATAAGCCCACTCCCCTCAGACTCTCCTCATAAGGCATGTGCCCCAGCCCCCTAACCATTCTGTATCATTAGCTGTATATATCCTTAGGGAAAGAAAATTTCACTTACCGGAGTAGAATAAGTAACAATATTTAAAAAAACTAATAAAAGTACTCATCTGTAATGTAATTGATTGTTTATTAGTAAAAAAAAGCAACACAGGACATTTTTTAATACAGAGAACACATGAATTTAGTTTGTTTTACAATGTCATGTAACTTGTGTTAAAGCATCAAGGTGCCAATGTCCTCTTTCCAAGTTAAAATTAGTTGTACTGAACAGATTGTTCAAATTTATGAACACTTTTATTCATGACTTTCAACACTCCTTCCCAATCTTAAATGGTTTCTAAAATACAAAGCCTACACTAGAATTCAGTATGTTTTGCCTAAATATAAAAGGAACAGACTTCACAGGAAGGAAAGGTAGGAAAGGAGCACAGAGCTTACTGCATTAATAATTATTAAGCATATGCTTTTTCATATAGAAGGAAATAGTACAAAAAGCACTATTTGAAATAAAAGGGAATCCTCAGAATAAAATAGAATTTGGTGAAGTAGTCAAAACAAAGAAAAAATGCTTGTATCTGTTCCCCAATCTAAAATGGAAACTTATATTGAACTTACCAATGTTCAAAAACATTGGGTTACCTTGTTTAAAAATTATTCTCAGTGTTTACTTCTTTCTGGTCTTATGATTGTAACAATGCTCCAAGAGACCAGAGTTCAGTTTGTGGCTCATTTTAAATTACTGGATTATAGGTGATTTTTGGTGATTTCTTTTGTTGTTTTTTTGGTGATTTCTTTGGTGGTTTTTCTGAAACAGGAATCTCTTCCAATTCCTGTTCACACTATGCTAGGAGCTGTTGATTGCTGGACTGATCATTGACTTGTCTGCTCAGTTATGTCACTCACTCTGGCTCCCAAACAATGGCTGCAGCACAAGTAATGTCGACAGAAGATCAATGTTGAAGGACTCAAGGACCCAAGCAAGCGAGATCTCTTCCACCAGTGCCCCAATGTAAAACTGGTGAATTCCATTCAACAACAATGGGAGAATGTCATCTGCATGTGGGGTGTCCTCAAGACCACTGTTATCAGTACCTGTGAAGAGACACTTGGATTCTGCCTGTCACAACCCAAAGTTGTGGTTTTTTTTGTTTGTGTGTGCTTCGGCATTGCTAAATCATGTTCCCGCCAAATTGCAGCTCTTTTGCACGGTGGAGTGTTCTGCTGCAACAGAGAACCCGTGTGCAGGAGCTTTTCCCGCCAGTTCTGTAGCTTTCTTTGCATAGTGTATTTCTTTTGCATTATAGTAATGCACGATGCAAGGAGTCCCTGCCATTTGTATTAGGATTCGTGCCACATTATTGGCCAGTCTTAATGTAGGCACACGTGGCGGCTAGCTATTGGCTTGCTAGCCGTACAAAAGGCTTGGGTGGTTTCCGCCCAAATCGGAGAGAGAGAAAGCACGTGGAGTTCAGGAAAGGAGCGTGCTCTAAGCGCTGCTGATCCATACGAACCCAGCTTTTTCCTTAAGAGGGCAACAGAGGTTTAATTTGTCGAACCCACGGAGCTTCAACAACTCCGCAGGACTTATTTACCGTCCCCTCGGAGCCTTAACGACGCCGAGGCAACTAACCTCTAGATTCTCCCCATCGCCGATCGCAGC
>NW_005841928.1:1404765-1414879 GCF_000455745.1 Alligator sinensis
CGGAAGAGAGCTCGCACATGGCGACCCAGGCGAGATCGGAAGTCGGCCCGCACACTGCCAGGAAGCATCAAGACTGGTTTGATGAGAATGAGCAGGATATTCAAGAGTTGTTCTGTGACCTTGAGGTTAGCATGCACCAAATCCCAACAGTAATGTAAGTGAGCGATCTCATTAAATTAACTCGTTCGCTTACATGCTCAGTCACAAGTGAAGGGCCTTTTGTGCTTGGCAAAACAAAGCCAACTCCAAGCAAAAGAAACGGAATCTCCAACAAAGCAAGAGAGAGGTCCAAAGAAGGACTACATTATGAAGAATGAATGGTAGGAAGACAAAGCTAAGGAGATTCAAAATCTCACTGACGTGCACGATATGCATAGTTTCTTCAATCCCACCAAAGCCATTTATGGTCTGAGTACTCGGGTCCCAACCACATTGAGACCTAAGGATGGATAAGACCTGGTCAAGGAAAGGGGAGCCATCAATGCCTGTTGGAAGGAGCATTTTGAAGACCTTCTCAATTGAGACTCTGCTGTTGATGAGAGTGTCGTCAACTCCATTCTGCAAAACCCAATCAGAGATGATCTCAGAATCCCTCCAACCCTTGACATAGTGAGGAAAGCCATAAAGTAGAGGAAGAAAAACAAGGCATCTGGAGTGAATGGAATCCCCATTGAAATCTTCAAACAGGAAGGAGAAGAGCTCACATCACAGCTCCATGTCCTCATCTTAAGGATCTGGAATAAGGATGAGGAAATTCCAGATGACCTCGGGGATTCCATGATTATGACAATTTTCAAGAAAGGAGACAATTCCAATTGTTGAAACTACAAAGGAATCCCCTTGCTGTCTACCACAGGAAAGTGCATTGTGAGAACTCTCTTGAACTATCTCCTTCCACTTGCTGAAAAGCTCCTCCTGGAATCTCAGCATGGGTTTAGGGCATCAAGAGGCACAACTGATATGATCTTCACAGCTCATCAGCTGCAGGAGAAATGCCAGGAACCTCTCTACATGGCCTTCTTTGACCCCATGAAAGCTTTCAATTCTGTTAGTCAAGAAGTGTTGTAGAGGTCCTTCTGAAGTACGGATGCCCACCAAAATTTGTCACCACTCTCTGTCTACTTCATGATGGTATGCAGGCAGTGGTTCTCAGTAATGGATATTTCACAGATCCCTTTGAGATTAAAATGGGAGTTAAGTAAGGTTGAATCATCACTCTAACGCTCTTCTCAATAGTCCTTGCTCTGATGCTACACCTGACCACCAACAAACTTCAAGCTGGATCGGAGCTAAACTACTGAATGGATGGTAAGCTATTTAACCTCAGATGGCTCTGTGCCATAACCAAGACCACTCCAGCCTCAATCATTGAGCTGTAGTATGCTGATGATTCTGTCTTCTTCTTTCGTATGACATTTTTAGGTTTACAGTATTCAGAGATTAGTATTTAAACTTGATAACCATTCAACTGCTTCAGGGGTTGGCTGCATGGATTGATTTTCATATATTTATGTACATATTCTTGATTAAAGGTTTTCTTCACCATCCCAAGAAACTTCCTCCTTTTATGAGGATGAAATGTTATGGGAAAATAATAGAAATGTCTAGTCACAGTTCTTTTATGTTAACTTTCATATACGTTTCAGTTTCTGCTCCAAAATCCTACTGGATCATGATGATTGTACACCTGGACAACTCCTCTCCCCCAGAATGTTGTGTAACAAAAGCATTCTGATTAGGTCTTCATTAAATACAGGGGAAGACAGACTGGTATTCTTCGTGGACAATTTTTTCCTTTTCTCTGCATCTTTACATAAACCGTTTGAGTCTTTTAAAACAGTTGAAAATTATTTTTGATAAAAAATAGTTTTTGGAGCAAAATGGGGGTTCTGGTAAAAAATGTTTTAGTTTGTTTTATTTCAGTATTTCAATTTGTGGAGAGAGAAAATTTCAAACCAGATTTTGTTTAAGAGTTCCCTTTCTAGGTGGTGTCCCATTGTCAAATAACTAACATTTGGTAGGAAATAATGAAAAAAAAAATCCTACAAAAAAAATATTGGTTCTTTTTATCAGCATTATTTCTTAACAATTTAATTGTACTACTTTTAATGATAGTAGTGTGTTTCCAGCAAATAAATACCTTGATAAGCTTCTCAAGGACTTACTGTTTTACACTGCTTTGCTTTTCCTTCTTTCAAGTGCAGAACCACCTAAATCAGTGGTTCACAACTCAAGGCACTCATTGGAAAGTGCCAGCTCTGAACTTTTAAAAGCATTTTTAGTGCAATTACTATTACAAGGAATTCATAAACATTACAACAGGTTTTTGATGTTATGGATTCATGTTTGGGTTTATCTTTTGAGTCATGTATAGGTGTTTGAACACCTAAGAGTACTAGTATCGTGCAGCTCCCTGTGGCACACTTAAAATGATCTCAGTGCGCTCAAGAATTTTCAACCCTAGTTGAAAATCACTGACCAAAATGTTTGTGAAAGCAAATTCAGTCATTGTCCCATTCCTTGAGGAATTTGAAACAGTGAATTAAGCATTACATTAACTGCCTTCTTATGCTGAGCTTACCTTTCATTTTTCTTTCTGTTTCTAATTTCAACCCTTCTCTCCTTGGAACTTGTAAAAGAACTTTTATCAAACCATTTGTCTTGGGACCTCAGGTCTACAAAGGCAGAGATCCCAAGATTGCATTTGTTGACGATAAGAAGATAGCACATTTTTGCAAGGCCTATACTCTCAAAAGCAGCAAATCTAGAAAATACTGACTTTGCAATTTTGCTGTTACACTTGAGAATTTCTGTACAGTCCTTGTATCTCCCATTCCTCTGATTACTTCACCAGTAGGAATCTTCAGAGAATCTGAAGCCAAAGGAACAGATAAAATGGAATGACGATCAGGAAGAGCAATAGAGTGCATTTTCCACTCTCAAGTTAGTGTGAAAAGTGCCTTTATATTTCCATATATATTTATTTTTCTTTTTTTAGTTTCGTGTTTAGTTGGCAGCTTTTTGTACATGTACTCATCTTGAAAGTAGTTGAATTCCTTGATGTCTTAAATAGTGGGCCACTTGTCAATCAAACTGAGTATAATCATTTTTTTGTCAAATCAGGTGCAGGCGCACTCTTGGAGTTTTCTGTGGCTGTGCTTATTATTTATCTACTCTAGATTTATCCAGTCTATTTTTTCTTGTCTAGCTTTAAAGTGTTCTTTGATGTTTGTTGAAACACAGTTTCAATTTTCATTTCTCATTCAGTCTGTAAATTATTTTTGTTTTTTTTCCAAATAATTTGTAATCTTAGCTGCTCCTTCATCCTTAAGCCCAGATCAGTGTACTCATTTTTGGTAACTGGAAATACCAAAGATAAATATTTGAGCTTGTTAGACTTCTCTTGAATTTTTTAAAATCTAATTTGAAATTTAAAACATTTTGATGAAAATTGTGCTAAAGCTGTCATCCATTTTCTATCCAATTTCAAGTTAATGGATTTTTTTTCAAATTTCAAAATGCTGTCAAAATGTAAGGGAAAAATAAGATCACATCCTCTTGGTTTGTTTATTCTTGGATATATTCATAAGTGCAGTGGTCTCTCCTCAAGCATTTGCTGTCCCCAGCAAATCGTAACTCCTTAAATTTCTTTCAGTCCCAACATGAGGACCTTTCTGCTTCTATTCTTTGATAAATTCCCAGAACCAGTTGACTTCCCTCCTAGCTGGCAAACACTTCTACGCAATGACCAACATCCAAATCCTAGTTCTCAATTGCAAATGATTTACACTACCACTTTCCATCTTTAACAAATGCTCAGAACAACCTTCCTCTTTTTCTCTGCAGAAAAGGCTTTGGGTCTTTTCCTAATAACAATGAACCAGTTGGCATTCATTTACCGAAGACTAATCCCTTATCTGCTCTGTTTCTTACAGGCACGAGACAAGTTACTTATCAGTCTCTAAGGTACTACCACTTAAGTGTAGTAACACCTAAAATTAAGGCACCTTTTCCTAAGTGGACAATTCATATTGACAGAGTTATGTACCTCAGCTTCCTATAAGTGAATGGGAAAAACTTGGTGCTGCCAAAGTTCAATCTATATCTCAGGCATGGACTAAATTAATCAAAGCAGCACTTTACTTTCAGCTTGGTGTACCAGATGCCCCTACACCAAGCTCAGTGCATGCCCAGAAGAGGAATCACATCAGTTTGACCTGGATCACTCAGCGTCTGTATAGTTCACATGCTTCAGTGGGGCTTTTTGGCATTTCTATCTGATATATGATTAAATCAGCTATTAGATAAAAGTGCCAAAATGCCCTGCTGAAGCATGCAAACTATACAGATGCTGGGGAGCTGGGTCAAACTGGCACAATTCCTCTTCTGGTAAAGGGGGGGGGGGCGTTCCCCATGTCTGTCAGCATATTAAATGTCTGATTCAAGCTGCAAAGGAGGCACTTCTAACATGTCAAGACCCAGATTGCTCACGGGGAGATTCCTATCTGACAATGGCATTGGCTTCAGTATAAAGCATAGCATTCCCCGTTCATTTGTAGATAAAAATAGGGACAGCTGTAGCAGTGCTCATGTTTTGCCTAGTAGCAGAGGCATTGGTCCAGGAAGATGGGAACCTGGATTCAAGGCCCTCTTTTCTTGAGGAGACTATCCTAATGACCAGACCATGAGGTATGCAAAGTTCTACCCCTAGGCCTTCAGGAATGTAAGCTGCATTAGGCTAGAGGGAAATCAGACAAACCAGAAAAAATGAGGCTGACTATTCCAGAGAAGAGGCACTTCTTTGAGGGTGGAAACAGATGTCACCCGGTCTTATTTATGCCACTATACCATTTTTATTGAAAGAAAAATTGTGAGCAAATAGATGTTGTTACCCTTTTTGTGCCACAACAAAGGAAAATCAGTGGTGTGACAAAAGGTCATAATAGACTCTGCTGCTTTATTGTAGAAGATATATATTAGCTCTGTGTGGGAGAATACAGGCAGCCTCAGCTGCTCCCACTCTTCAACCCTCTTGGGCAGCTGCTATGTAGACTTCAGGACTCCTCAAGCCCCTCAACCACTTGCCTACCTTTCCTGCTTACAGAGAGGCACCCCAGGGAATCTCAGGGTGCCTCTCCATAAGTGAGGAAGTTAGGGTTACCTGTTCAGCCAGATCCAACCCCTTGAATTGCAGAAGCAAATCTGGTTGAGTGGGAGAAAGCCCTGTTTTCCACCTCTCAGCCAGACTCACTCCTGAGATCATGGGGGACAGGTCTGGCTGAGTGCAGAAACGGGGCTTTTCCTACTTAGCCAAAACTGCCTCTGAGATCCCATTGCCCCTTGTCCCACACCATTGATGGTGGGACAAGGAGCAAGGTTTTTTGCTGAATGAAATGGATCAGCTGTGCTTTGACACATTGTCTATTTTTAGCTTTAGGAAGGGGATTCCTGGATTTGGTCCTTTCTGTTCAGACTACTTAGACATTTTCTATTAGAAAGCCATTGGCTAAAAACCCCAAATAACCCTGGTCACAGGGGCCAGGATCTAAGACTCCCTTCTCTCAGAGGAGCACTCTGCTCACTGAGCCACTGAGTCACATTTCCTTTTGCTTGTTCTTCCTCTAGCCCCCATTAATCATACACTCTTTGCTACCTAGCAACTGTGTGTTCAGTAGGGCTGTGTGAAATTTCACCGGGTGTTTCGTTTCAACACTGTTTCAACTTGTCTCAAACTTGAAACAGCAAAATCGAAATGAAATGAAAGGATCTGAAAGAGCCTTGAAATGAAATGAGGGCAGTTTAAATATTTTTAAAGATTTGAAATGTTTCGCATTTCGAAGCTGGGCTTGCTTGCAGGGAAACAGAAACTAAGGAGAGGGAGCGGAGAGTGGGGAAGGACTGCTCTGATATTGTTATGTGTAGCTGGCCAGTGACTGTGATCCTTCCCTGAGGTCCCTTCCAATACCAATGCTCTGGGGAAGGGATGGAAAAACAGCATGAAAAGCAGCATTGTTTGAACTAAGCTTTCTGCCTTGGGGTCAGTTACCCTAATGTTCAGGGCTCTCTTCCAGGATCTGGGTTTCCCACTTCCTGGACATGTTCTCTTCCCAATAAGCTACTGAGCAAAAAGGAACATCACCACATCTAGGTCTTATACTACCTTGAAGATGTTCTTGGCACTATTTGGGTAATACAACCACCACTTTTGAACCATCAGCCTTGTAGCAGGGCACTAAAGTGCCTGCTACTTGGAGAGCCGGGATAACTCCTCAGGTGCTGGTTGCTGAGGCAACTAGAGGGAATTAATGACCCACACCTGTCTAGCCAGCTGACAAGAAGGGGCAGGGCCTGGCTTCTATATAAATCACAGGCAAGAGGCCAGGAGGGAGTTCCACACCAGCAGCTGAGGAGGAAGGAGCTCTTGATCATGAAAGAGAGGAGAAGCCTGAGGCAGGAGCAACGTCTGACTGCTGCAGGATGAAGAAACCCCGGTAGGCTTGAGCGTGATTATAGCTGGGTGGCTTCTGTTTGTGCTATAGCCCAGGGGCTTGCATTTGTGTTGTTGTTTGTAAACAGTGGTTTGGGTGAGGCTATTAGGGGCTGGAGGAGGCCTCATAGGGGCCCACAGCAGTGTGGGAACCACAGCGCCAGCAAGGGCACAGCATTCAGGGTGCACTGACCCCAGCCCCAGAGAGGGGCAGCTGAGAAGCCCCAGAGAAGGGGGCATTGCTGAGAAGCCCCAGTGCGGGCATGGTGAGCCCTGGAGAGAGGGCGGCATTACTGAGCAGGCCCTGGAGGGAGGGCGGAGAGCCCGAGAGAGAGGGAGGGCGGAGAGCCCGAGAGAGACAGACAGACAGACAGACAGACAGACATTATTCAATCTGTGAGGCTTGGGGCATGGTACAGGGGTAGTTGGAGCCACGCATAGCCCATAAGGCTGGAGGGTACAGGAACACTCACTACCGTAGAAGACTTAGAGATAACAGAAGAACCATGAACCAGATGACGAAAGGCAGCCTCCCTATAATATATAGATATAGATCGATATATCTATATCTATATCTATATCTATATCTATATCTATATCTATATCTATATCTATATCTATATCTATATCTATATCTATATCTATATCTATATCAGTTCAAAGTTGTGGCAGACGAGAATTGGAGGGTGCCATTCGGCAGCTTGATGCAGTAAAGGAGGTGGCAGTGGAGAGCACAGTGACCCTGACCGCCCTCCTGCTACAAGCCTCAAAAAGTTCCTAGCCTGACCTTGTCTAAGGAAGTGGGGATTTCTGTGAAATTCATAGACCTCCCAACATTAAATTTCCTTACAAACAATAGAGTTTAGGTGAGAGTGGGGCATTTTGTGATTTGCCTGGGTTGCTTCAAGCTTTTGAGCACAAATATTACTCCAAGTCTAGGCATCTGGGATTCTTTCTAGGTGACAATGGAGGAGCATAATGGATTTAGATACATAAAGGTGTTTATGGACATTGAACAGAGAGTATCAGAATAGGTATTTATGATACAATTGCCTAAATTCTCAATCCTGTTTATATACCATAGAGGTCAATTTGTCATGTATATTAATCTCTTACCTATTCTTCTTTTCCATGAGATGATGGAACCTGCTACTATTCCCTCCCCAACTTCCTGTTCCTTTGACCACTTCCTTAGCAGATATTTTCTATCTCAAAATATTTAAGAGCATGATCTAAGGATTAATTTGTAATAGTTTTTATGATATAATACATAGTATAAGAATTTTCAGGTGAATTTTCTTGAACAATTAAAATCTTTTTTCCTTGTCTCCTTGCTTGATGTATTTTTTTGCCTTAGTGTTTCACACTGGTGGGCTTTTCACTCTCTTTATCTTAACATTTTCTTTGAACACACTCCCTCTTTGAAGGTTGCACGTCACAGGCTATGGTCAATCAAATAACTTTACTTTATCTTACACATGTCATGCCATTTGATATTAATAATTTGCTGTCCTAAAGCATAAGGTTCATTTTGAAAAGATTCTTAATCCTTGCACTTTTGGAAACTGATTTCAATTGCCTTCTCTTCTTTCACATACATACATATCAGAATTATAGTATAACCTGTGCTTCAGCAAAGTTATATGAATCAGGAATATCAAATGAAATGAAAGTAGAGACTGACATGACAATTTTAATTGCTATTATTCTTACATATGGTGGGAAGCAGACAGATTTCTGAACTAGATGGTAAGTAGTCCTGGTACAGAGCTGTTCTGCTTCTCTGTTTGTTTGGTTTTGTTCATGGATTTTGCATTTTATTTGCCTCATATCTTTCTGGGGTAATTTGGATTTTTGGTTGGGAGAAAATTCAAGCTCTTTGAAGAGTGCTTAAGAAAAGACTGAGACACCTGTCAAGCTGGTTTTATATGACTGCTGCTGAAAGTGGGTGGATGGTGCCACACACAGCACTTCATTCTTGAAAGCAGGACTGTTTTATTGAACACAAACAGCTATGCAAAGATTGGATTTGCTTCCTAAAACTAGGGTCTCTACAAGACTCTGTTCACACCACCTATAAAACACTGTATATTTTCTTCAGAGATATAAAGTAGCTGGAAGATAAATTAGTTGATTTGTAACACTGCCCTCTGTCCCCCTTACTGGTTACAGTAATAGCATAGGGGAAAAATACAAGAAACATGAGGTAACTTATAAAAAAGAAGGTGGGGGGAGCGGTGGTTTACCAGAAAAAAATAGAAACTGGGAAGTTCAATGTTTTCCTTCTCCTGTGGAAATAAAATATTTTCAATTATTAGGATGAGTTGTTTTCTTTGATTTCGCTAGGAGGCTTCTGAATAGAGTGGGCTGATTTTTATTTTTTTTATTTTTATAATGAATAGTTTATTGCATGGCTAATTCAGATTTTGGGTTATTTAAATAATTTATTTGATATTATGTAAAATTACATGAATATTTTTATCAAAAAAATTAAAACACCTTTACAAGTCAACCCTTCCCCTAACAGTCCCCTGTACTTTGATATATGCAAAGTTAAATGTTTGGATATTTTGTATTGAAACTTTTATTTAAAAAATTGCAAAACCTTAATAATAAAAAAGATTTTAAAATTTCAGACAATTAGAACAATGAAAAACCCTACTGAACTGAAACATTTGAAGAAAACTTTCAGAATTTTTTTTATGATTGTCATTTAATATGGGGGGAGGGGAATGATTGTGTTCAAATTGCTACACAAAGGAAGTGTATTTTATATTTCTAGTGACTGTGCCTTTTGACAAATTAAGTTGGTAATCTAGAACCATTGCAACTTGTGGTACAACGTCAGTGAGGTGGTTTAGTTCGCTACAAATTGTTTCAGGTGATTTTGACAGAGTTGCACCACTATTAAACTTAAGTTATGCTGTGGTGATTCCAGACTAGGTACACAGTCAGGTATGTGGTTAGAGCTGTGCAGTGTTCAGCTGAAACTATAAACAGATGTGTAATCTGGGATGATCTTTTCCCTATGTAGTGCTATTAAACATATTTTATTACCATATTTTTTTGAATACAGCACATACCTTACCCCAAAAAATCAACTTCCCAAAGTTAGGGTATGTGTGTTAAACCAAGAAGCTGATTGTTGTGTTTTCCCAAGGACAGAAGCACCCTGCTTAGATCACTGACCCACAGTACACCATCTGCTGTATTACTCTTCAGGCAGATGAGGGAGTCAATGACCCATTCATGGGCCACTGAGTTAATGGCCCACTGTTCTTCACTTCACAGATATTTCATAGATTTTAGGGTCGGAGGGGACCTATTAGATCATAGAGTCCAACCCCATGCCCTGGGCAGGAAAGACTGCTGGTGTCAGATGACCCCAGCCAGGTGTTTGTCCAAACTCCTCTTAAATACCTCCAAAGAAGGGGACAGTACCACCTCCCTTAGAAGTGTATTCCATATTCTGGCAACCCTTACTGTAAATAATTTTCTTCCTGATGTCCAATCTAAATCTGCTCTCCTTCAGTTTGTGGTCATTGTTTCTAGTCACTCTCATGGGCTCCCTTTAATACATATATTAAAGATTGTATCTTCTTTTTAATGGTCTTGACATTCTATTAA
>NW_005841928.1:1414969-1435579 GCF_000455745.1 Alligator sinensis
TTTCTGCTACGCTTTCTGGGCTCTTCTCCCATTATACTGTTCTTTAGCTCTTTTCAAGATCAGAGGTCCACCCATAGGGCACCTATACACATGATGCCATTAACATGTACATGTGATAAAAATGTAATTTTAGTGGCTTAATGGCATCACAATGTACACATGCAAGACTTTTTGGGGGGGTTAAAATGACGTTGCATCACGACAAACTAAATTATACCTGGAGGTAGTTTAGGTTGCAACAATGTAGCTTTCAGCTCATCCCCCCCAGTCATGGGAGAGGTGGGAAGGCTTTCTAGAAAAAAAGGATCAGGCCCCACAACACCTCTCCCTTCAGCAGCTGCCTGCTGAAGATAGAAGTGGCAAGGGGCCCAATCCTTTTTTCTTTTCTGGTGGGTTTTTTATTTTTTGGTGGAGCCTACCTGCCTCCAAACTGGGACAGCACCTAGCCTGCCAGCAGACTGCCTGGGCAGCTCCAGAGGGTGCTGCCACCACAGAGGGAAGGACCAGCCCCCCCCCCCCCAACCACTTGGCCCACCAGCAGCTTGCCCCCGGGCTGTGGGCAGGCTCCAGCTCAGACAAAAAAAATAAAAAAGGATTGGGCCTGTCACCATAACGTGATGGAAAAATTGAAATGGTTTAGTCCTCAGGGTTTTATTATGTGCCCCACCATTTTAATTTTGGGGGTATAGAATAAAATTTTGGGGATTAAACCCCTGTCATGTGTATAAGTGCCAACAGAGACCAGTCTGCAGTAGAAGCTAGGCTTGTAAACTTAGCCAGAAAGGGACATGATGCTGGAGATGAGACTTTATCCCTGCTCTCTGAAGCCATGAATCTATAAACAATATTTTTCTTCAAAATGCTTTAAAAAACAAGGTTCATATTAAATTTGGGGGCTTCCTGTATGCAAGAAAATACAGTATTTTAAGACTTGGTCTTGACACCTATAGTGAGGCAAAATCAATACCTAGGCAGGATGGGAACCTAAGGTAATGAAACTAATAACATTTGACATCTTCTCAAGGAGAAATGTAAAGGACGAGGAGTTCATAAGCACACTTACACCCTCTTCATTCCTGTTTTTATATCTTGAAGAGGAATAAATAAGTATTTGACTGTACAGGTAAAAAGCTGTTAAAATAATTTATTTATAAAATCTATCAAAACAGACAGAAATACTGTGAAGCCTTTTTAAAGCAGCATATACTAATGGAATAAAAAAACTGTGGAAAAGAATAAACTCCCAGTGCACCAAAAGGTAAATTGCACTAGAAAACTAGCTTGATGAAATACTAGATCTGTTAAATGGAAATATTTGTTGTGTACCAAACCAGAATGCAGTTCATGCAACAGAAGAGCCCTCTTAAATAAATCCACCTATAACAAGAACAACATTTTGGTGCAAAAGGTTATCAGTTTCAAAATTGTGTGCTGCAATTTGAGATGTAAGCTAGGGTTGGATAAAAACAGGACAAAATTAAATTGAAATAGGCTTCTTTCTTTTATCCTTGAAGGTTGGGGCAAACCTAATTTTAGAAGCAATATCCCATTTTACTGACCATTTTGTAGGTGGAAAAAAAAATGCTGCCACATTTTTCAGGCACAATAGGTTATAGGCAAAACTGATGTTATGTGGACAGTTAACTACCTGGTTACAATTGCAAATCAGGTTATTGATAATCTAAATGACATAATTCCTGCCACATTTATATAAGTCTACAGAAGCTATCCTGCAGCTACTTCTGTCTGCATAATTGCACGTACTTAATTGGATGCTGGATTCAGCCCTTTCCAAAAATCAAGACCAAAACATGAATGTGCCTTTTAAACTGAATCGAGCACTTTTTTTTTTTTTTTTTTTTTTTTTTTTTTTTTTTTTTTTTTTTTTTTTTTTTTTTTGCTTTTTCAATCTTTAATTTGACAGCTATGGCAGTAATTGTTGGTTAAAGGGAGTTTATTTGGGCCTTATTCAAAAGCAACTGAAGTCAAGTATGTCACTTAAAAGTCTACACACACAAAATGATTTGTAGTCATTCATCATGGCAATTTAAGTGCTGTGTTTGCAAAGCTCTTGGAAGGTTTATTGAGAATCCTCTGTGGTCCAATATCAGAACCAGGCAGCAGTTGACTTTAACTTGATAACATTTCTTTTTGCCTGAAGTAGGCAGTTTTAAGGTTTCATTTTCCAGTTTTTGTTTTTTTTTAAGTATTTGCCATTTGATCAAAACCAAAAATATTCTTCCAGCTTATGTGAAGAAAGGACCATATTAGGACTGAAACTATTTTGAAGTAATTCCTATGTTTTCAGTGAACATCAGTGACTAATTGATAATAAGACCCTATAAGGAAAGAAAATAAAATAGACTTTTACCATTTGTTTTGAAGAACAGCTGACAATATAAGGTAAATAAGGATCTTGTTGCACATGTATGGCGGGAGGCACAATTGTGGGATCCCATGTTGGATCCCATAGTACCATAATGCTGGTGCAGGAGCAGCCCAATCCTAGCCCCACCCTGGACTGGCCAGTAGCAAATTTAGCTCTCAAACATGGGAGCACACTATGCTTTCCCCCAGCTGGAAGCCCCGATTAAGTGATGGGGTTTCCAGCCAGGGGAGCGCATGGTGCAGTGATGGTCCAGCTGATCAGCTGACCATGTGCTTCCCTGGCTGGGAACTAAGTTCAGTTGATTGTTCTCCCTGTCACCAGAGTGCACAGTGTGCTCCCCTGCGTGGGAGCCCCAGTCACCTGATGGGGAACACACAGGAATCTCGACAGATTCTTGTGTGCTCCAGAGGTTGGGCCCAGACTACATGTTCAATTAAAGGCGTGATAGAAACTAGCCACAAAGTTATTGCATATGTTTTCTCTAATACTGTATTTACTCATTTCTAAGACAAGGTCTCCCCATTTAACAGGGGGGAGAGAGAACCCTTATCTTGGAATCAAGTACAGTGTAGTGGGGAAGGAAAGCGGGGGGGCGGGGCAGGCATCTGCTGTGACTCCAGCTCTGACCTGTAATCTGACCCTGATTTGCACCTGCTGCCTGCCCCCGATGCCTCTGCACCCCCTGCCTGTACCCTCATGAGCCTTGACCCCCCCGCTCCATTTCCCTCTGCTCCCTTCTCCTCCATTTCTACCCCACCCCCTGCATGCCACTTCAATGCCCCCACAGCTCTGCCTGCACTGCAGCCTGGGGTGTGAAACAGGGCCCCATCCCATCCCCATAACAGGGAGGGGAAGGGGGCAAGTACAGCCTGGGTGAGGGGGGCTTAGGCTGGGGGCCTGAGACTGTCAGGTGCCTTATCCCTACTGCCTGATCCCCACCATCTGCATTTTTATACTTGGAAAATTATAACAAATTTATTATTTTTCTGTGTATAGAATCTAATTATTGGGGAGTCATCTTAAATTCTTGCTCATCTTGGATTTTGGTAAATACAGTGACTCTGTGACTTATTTCTTATTTTATTGAATATGTGGCCAGATCACTGCTTAAGATGTGATTAACTAGCTAATTATATCTTAAGTATAACATGTATCGGGGGCCTAAGGAAGTGTTTTATTGGGATTGTAGTAAGCATTATTATGAGTTAGAAAATTTTCTGAGCAGTTGCATGGTAGCGCTTACTATGATCTCCATAAAACACATCCTAAGTTGCAGGGCCTTGGAGACTTCTGTTCACTGTGGGGGCTGGGACCAACAAACAGCTCATTGTTGGTCTCGGTCCTCCAACCACACTGGTGTCTTGAAAAAGCCCTGGTGTGGGGCTGGGGATGAGATTCAAACACAGATGTTTGGCAGTTATAGCCTTTGCACTGCATTGGAGTTTCCTGATCATACTACTTCCACGGAGCAGTCAGACATTATCTCGGCACATATTAGGTAATGCAATCTGGAGATGCTCCTTACTGGAAAAATCCTAACTTTGCTATGCTACAATAGCACTTAGCACGTGTTTTACTGAATGAATGCTCTGACGCTAGTGTTGTAAGTACAAATAACACGTGCTAAATGTAACAAGAAACAAGGGCATCAAAGTAAGTATTATTAGGCAGCCATTGTAAACTGAGTCTAAAATCAATGGTGCTGGCAATTCCAGCCAAGATCTTCTATTAAGCTTGTATAATACTACTTTAATCAAAAGAAATTTTTTATTGTTAAGCAATGAAAAAGAGCTGTGCCCCACTAAAGAGTGCCTTTGTTCTGTGTGATTTAGAATAGACAGGTCTGATTGAATCTTTTCATAGCAATACTCTCAGTTTTATACTAGTGTCACATTACAATTGCGTTAAACTGTTCGTTGTCAGAGAAATCTCACTTATGCTGCTTTAATGAAGTCGTAACCATGAATCCTAGTTCTCTTTGTTTAAAACCCCAAATTTTCTGATAAAAAAAATCCAAAATTCTCTTATTTAAAACCCCCAAATCTGTGTTTTTCCATGATTAAAATAAAACACCACTATATGTATAGGTATCAGTTGAACACAATCCTTTATTGATATATTTATAATTTTAAAACAATTAAAAACCAAAATAAATTCTAAATACCGGTATATTTTGATGTTTGATTTTGGTTTTTTTTTTTTTTTTTTTTTTTTTTAATATGGAAAAGCAGAGCACCCCCTGGCCCTCTTGCTCGCCAAGATGGGGGTGCAGCTGTCTTTTCTGCTGCTTTGTGGCACTGAGCAACCCTGATATGCTGATGCCATGCTCCTGTCCGGGCCTTTGTCCCTCGCTCCCAAGCCACAGACCCCCGAGACCTGCTGGTGCCCTGCACTCCCAACCCACAGCCCCCTGGCCCTGCCAGTACCCCTCGCTCCCAACTCACAGCCCCTTCAACCCTCCAGCCTGCTGGTTCCTTTCTCTCTCCATCCACAGCACCCTCCCATCCCTTCTGGGGCCTCTCACTCCTGACCTGCAGCTCCCTACCTCCCCTGCCCTACCAGGGCTATAAAACCAGATGGCTGCATCCTACTACTCCCTGCCCCATGGGCACCAGATGCAGCCAACCAGCAGTGCCCGAGCCCCAGCTGCAGCATGTGGGAGGTGGCAGCTGGTGCATCTGGAGTGGAGCATGGAGCCCGGTCCCCCTCCCACCATGAGCAGCAGAGCTGAGTGGAGGGGGGCAGGAGGCTGCCCACTGCTCTCTCCCCTGGGGGCTTCTGCGGCCCAGTGGGTGGGACCTGATGTGGGAGGGCAGAGTGGGGCAGAGAGACTTGGTGTCACTGCTGCTGGGAGCCCTGTGCTAGCTGTACCACCATGGCAAGGCACCTCCTGTCCATTTGGCAGCAACAGGGGGGCACGACTCTGTGCTGCCATCCCCACTACTGCCAGGTAAGCAGGGGGTGCCTTGCCATGGTGGTGGTATGGGGCTCCTGGTGGTGGTGGCAGCAGCACTGAGCCTCCCTGCCCCCACTCTGCCCTCCCACACCGGAGGCAGCCAGGTTGCAGCCCTATGCCCCATGATGGACACACAAATCTGGGGGGCACATGCTTCCCCATGCACCCCCCCCCCACCAATGCATTGCCTTTTACTCTTGACCCATTCCTAGGAGTGTGTGCAGTGGCAGGGAGCTGGATCCCTGCCAGGCCCCCATATGAGCTGCCTGTGGCTCCATCCCACTCCCCAGTCAGACCCTACTGCTCAGCATTGGCACCCTGGCTCTGGGCCCCGGGCCCCTGGCACCTTCCTGGCTGAACAGCGCCCCCTGCCCCAGCTGCCAGTCCTGTCCTACTCCCTTACTGCGTCCACCTCGATCTGGTCCCCTGCTCTGTGTTGCCTATACTCACCCCATAGACTTACCTGCAGGCACCTGGGGAAGCTACTCTTCACCGCTGCCTAGCTGTATTTCTGGCCCCATGCATGTGTGCATGTTTACACATGCACTTGGTGCCCTCTGCATCCAGCTCCTCCCAACCCCTTGCAGGCTGGAACACTGCCATGTGTTTTCCTGCATTTTCCTTCTTTAAAGGAGAAAATCCACATTTTTCTGGATGGAAACTTGGATCCCTGATCATAACCAAGAAGATAAAAATTTTAGATTTAAAAAAATGTTATATGTTTACAGCTTATATTGCATGAAAGAAAAACAATGTTTAAATATGCATTTTGACTGTTTTCTATCATGTTTGACCGTCAAAGTATATTACTATATGTAGTGCATACTTATTTTATCTGCTGTTAGTTGCGTTTAGTAGAAATGAACCAATAAACATTCATGTTAAGTGCTCTTTCTCTTAATCATATGGCAATGGTATAACTCCCAATTCAGCGTGTACTCCTGGAAAAGCTTATGATTTGAAAAACCAAACAAAATATAATGTTTTTCCCCTTTTAAATTGGCTACTTGAATACATGAATGTATCAGACATGAAAACGAGTTCAGAGACGGAAAGAAAAAAAGAAAATATGAAAAGAAAAATCTGTACAAGACTGTTTAGATGTAATGAGTTGGAAAGTTGCCTGGAGGCAAACTCTGCCTTGGGGAACTTTGATTTGCACAGCAAAACTACAGTTTGTAGCTACTGAGCCTGGTGGGGAAAAAAAAGAAGTTGTTTTCCAAGGCCTTTCAGAAAACTGATTTCGCTCACACAAAGCAAAGAGCAAACATAGGCCATTTCCAGGCTCAGCTGGGAAGCTGTATGGACCTGTTGCTGAGAAACAAGCCTCACCCACTTGCTCGGGTTTGGTGCATGATAAAGCCTAGCAATTAGGCACCATATAGATAGCTGAGAGCAGTCCAGAGCATGAGCTCTAGAGAGCCTCAGAGCAGAGTTGGGCTATGCACTCAGGATCCCTCTGAGACATCTGTGCTTCCTTAATTGTTGGGCTCCGGTGTGCACAGAGCAGGAGTGAGTGAGTAGGGCTTGTTTTTTGGCAGCCATCCTGACCTCAGTAGGGAGACACTATTGACATGGCCTTAAGAGACTGTTCTGAAATAAGAATGATAAGAGGTTGCCAGGGGAGTCTATCATTTTTACAAATCATATTAGCCCCATGAAATGACAGTTACTCAGGGTTGGCTGTCAGTTGGTCCTGATTCATTAGCATGTTTCGGAGCTTTAATCTGGAATTAGTGTTACTTGTATAACTTGCATTTTTTTTAAATCCCATTTGTATCTCAGAGATCAAACTTCTGATTTTTACAGCCTATGGGTTGGATATTTCCAGTCTCTTGCTCAATCCCTATTCACAGGTATAGCTTCAGTTAGGTGAATGGTACTATTTAAATGAATGCAGAATTAATGTAAGAAGAAAAACAAAACCCACTGTCCTCTGACTGGGATTTATTAATAACATGATAAAGCTGAGCTCAAGTTTTCTTTCTCCATGTTTCGAAGATGCCTGAATTCCTTCTTCAGGTCTACTCTGTAGACTAGTCTGTAAATCTTTTCTCCGTAGAGGGTGACTGAGGGCAAAATTAGTCCCCGCAGTGATCCACGCTGCCACAGCTAGACTGTTTCTAGTAACTGAGCTATCTGTGTAGTTTATACTACATTGCAGCCTGCAGTGTAAACATGCCATCAGTGAGTCAGCAGAATTCATTCGGGCTTTTCCCAGCAGGATCATTACTTGCTGCCACTGTTACACTTGAATTTATTTCTCATCTGAAATAACACATTTTTAACAGCAAAGCAGTTCAGCACTGACTCAGTGGGGAAAAGTGTGAACTATCAATGTTGCACAAGTTTCCACAACACCTAGAAGTCTCTTGATGGTCTCCCATTTGATTACAGTCAGCCTAATCCTGCTTTGCTATTAAAGTTGGACAGAATGACAATACAAAACAGCACATCTATGATGAACCAGAATAGAAACGCTCTCTGTACCAATCTATTTTGCTGTTCTCATCCTCCTTCTTCCTGTCCAGTTTTTTAATCTCATCTCATGCATGCCTCACCTGCATGTCAAACCTAGTCCTTCCAAACCTAAGTTTCTTATGTTTCTCATTATTAGGGACTTACCGGATTTGCGATTTTTCACAGAAGGCATGGAAATCTTTTAGGCTTCCATGATCCTATTCCATCCAGCTCAGCAGCCACAGAGCTGCTAAGATATTTGTGTTTCTTACGTTTTTTTTTTTTTTTTTTTCTGGCCACCTAGAAATTCAACTCCGTTCTAAGCTCTGTTGTGATCTGATTTCATCTGGGAAATATAAACTACACAAGTCCCTGATTTCTTAGATTTGAAAAAAAAATCACACTTAGAAACAGCAGCATAGAGATGCAGCTTGGTGCTTGGGGCACAGGGGCAGTGGTGACTTATAGTTGCTACCACAATCATGTTTGCATAGCTGGCAGCAGCATCTGCTTTTATTTTGCTCTTTCCTCCCTCCACTCCAAGTCAGCATTTGCAGTGGTTGCCTGTTCAGCCTGCCCTAGTTATGCCACCGTTATGAGTAACACAATGAGTTTGGACAAGAAGGGCAAATTCTCCTTTTAGCCAAAAGCCTTACGCAGAACTGTCTGACCTCTGAGTGGCTGGGGACCTCCTGCAGTGTGCCTCCACCCCACCGCTTACCCTCCATTGCACTGCTTTCTTGCTGTATGGGGTCCCTCGATCCTGCCTCAAGCCTCTCTGGCCATAGGCTCCTTTAGCTCCATGGACCATGCCCACCTCAAGGGATGGGAGCAGTCAATGGAAGCAACTGTAGTGGGGAGAGGGAGCCTGGAGACTCTAATGCCAACAGTAGGAGAGCAATGCCGGGAGTGCTCAGCCCAGGAACCTGGGGGCCACAGGTTAACCCCTTGATAGGTTGCATGCTGCTGACAGGCTGGAATTTAGAGAGGCTCATCCTCACTTCTCAGGAAAGTGCCATAACTAATATGCTATGGCCTAGGCAGGGCTGAGAGCATCTTCTAGCAGATGCTGGGCCATTGTATAGAAAGAAAAGAAAAAGATATGAAGATATTTAAAAAGTGTGTAAGAACAAGCCTGGCTCTATAGCTTATTGAAGTAGCTGAAAGGAGAGTTTCTCTCCCCAGTGCTGTTTATACATTTTGCATTAGACATTAGATAAAATGTACGGACATTTATTTATTTATTTGATTTATATGCTGCCCTACCTAACAAAGGCTTGGGGCAGCTTACAGTAAGAAAACAGAATAATCTTAAAACAGGGGAGCTTAAGAACAGGAGCATGGGAAGAGGAACAAAACAGCTTGACAGGAAACTAGAACATCAAGGTAAAACAGAAACCCTCTGTGACAGGGTGCTTAGCGAGCCTGTCACTTTAACAGGAGCGGCTGCAATGAGTGCTGACCTGGGAGTCAACTGACCAACAAGGGGTTAGACTTAGGGAGGATATAAGCCCAGGGTTGGAACTGGGGTGGCAAGTCTTAGCTTGGTTGCTGCCAGGGAAAGAACTCCTGAAAAGGCTGTTGAGGACTCTAGCCCACATGTAGTATGTCTTGAGATATGCAGCCTTAAGGCTGGGAGCTCAGCCCCACAAGAAAGATCTCGAGTGAGTGCTGAGCACTCATTCATGACCACCTTCTGTGATCTCTCTGGTAAGAAAGAGAAGAACCAGTTTAGAGCTCCCTCCAACCACATCCTCTGCATCAGTTGGTGACAGCAATTTATGGATGGTTTTATAAGCGGGAAAAGACCAGGCTTCTTCACCCCAAACTGTGACTACAGCAAAAGCTGGGACAGATATGAGCAGGCAAGGTTCTTTGAGTAGATGTGATATCTTTTATTAGACCAACTAAATAGTTGGAAAAAAGGTCTTTGCAAGCATTTGAGCACAAGCACCCTTCCCCAGGCATTTGGAGAGACAGTCCTTAGACCAACATAGCTACAACCAAAATCCTGGGACAGATATGGGTGATTTTTGTCTGCAGTATAAATGGCAAACTTGTCACAGCAGACTGAAGCAGATTCATTTTATAGGCAGAGACCAGCCAGGTTAACTATGTCATTCACCACCTGGAACAGTTCTGCTGGATGACAGTGTGCACATGCAGTAGCAGTGGAGAAGAAAAGCTTCTCTGCCACAGCTACTGACATGCCATAGTCCTTTAAGAAAGAACTATGCTGCAATCCATTGGCTTCAGCACAAGTAGAGAGAGACATGCTCCAGACACCTACCCTCTTGCTTAAGCTCTCTGTTACCCTATGTTCCAATGGGATCTGTGCTGCCCAAGTGGGTACCACTGAGTCTATGGCCAAGATCAGTGTGCTATTTCATAGAACAACCAGGCCATCAATGGAGTAGCTGTCAAGGTCGGTGGGAATATCATCCAGAGAGTTCTGGAATCCCACTGGTTCCATGAATCTCCAAGAACAGACCAGCCTATCTGGTCTATCACCCCAGTGGGTGATCAAAGACAGATATCTGTGCCTCTGACCATGACAGAGGTGTCATGATAAATCTCTGATAATTGGAAGCCCTTTATCCAGGCAGGTGCAAAATGTTATGTCCAGTATGTGCTCCAGTACACGGGTTGGCCCAGTTATTATCTGGGATATCTCCATGGTTGACACTGTTGCCATGAAGTTCTGTTCCAGCTCTAACGAGCTTAGTAAAGATGTTGAAGTCCTCCAAGATGATAAGTCTGAGCATCCTAAACACCGCTTCCAAGACCAACCAGGCTATTTTGGTCAGGGAATCAGTTTTGTGCTCTTCCATAAGGTTTTACTTGTACAAAATCATGCTTACAATATCACTGGCCTATACTGCCTAACTTCTCTTTTGTCCCTACCCTGCTTTGTAATGTCTATCATGTTACCATGGTGCAATCTTTTGTTTTCTGTACTAGCGGTCCTCTTTTTTTCATTTACATTTCCAATTTGCTTAATGGCAACCCATGAAATATGAAGAATTAAGTAGTCAATATTTGTTCACAGATATCTGAAATCCACTGGTATCCAAAATGCCACAGGTCTTTTTAAATTTGGATTTGAGAGCTAACTGTAGTTATTCTACTACATAAAAATGCCATGACTGTATATTTATAGTACCCTATACATGTATGTTAGCATTCAAAACAATATTTTCAATCACAGTATTAGATTATATCATGTTGTAATAAAATAATTTCAATAACATTATGTAGGAACTTCATTACAAGACTGAATTTTTTTTTCTCTAATAGAGATAAAATATATCATGAATAATAACATCAGATATGCATGTCAGTGAAGTATTATTAGTTGCCTTTTCAGTGTAGAGTAGTGTGTTCAGCATGTCCCTAACTATCAATATAACCTTGGACTTCCCATACAGAACTGGCCCATTTGAAATGAACAATATCTATTTATGTGAGAGAGAGTGCCTGTTTTTCACATTAAAATAAGTGAAGAAATGTGGCACTCGAAACCTTAAGTGGCATCTACAAATGATAGTACAATGAGGAAAAGAGCAAGAGAAGGCAGATTAAGTGCTTGAAGGGAGTAGCCAGGAAGAAAAGGAAGATGAAATGTTCTGCAAAAAAGAAAACAAGCTTTAAAAGTGTTTTTAAAAGAACTCTGGCTCTGGAAGACAGGCTTAGAGGCTCAGGGGCACAAGTAGTCTTCTCATTGGTCCTCCCAGTCAGCAGCCGTGGCCAGCACCATGGCAACTGCATTGAGGAGGGCAACTTACGGCTTCAAAGCTGGTACCACAGTGTGTGGTTCAGCTTTCTAGACCATGATCCTTACTTTCAGGATAAGACCTTGCTGGGACGGGATGGCCTACATCTCTGTCCAAAAGGTAAGAGCCTGTTTTCTTACAGGTTGGCAGACCTCCTACGTAGAGCTTTAAACTAGCTTTGTCACGGGATGGGGATGCCAAGGTCAGGACGAGATCAAGCAGGACAAGCCACGAACCACATACTGGAAATGACCAGGTAAGTACTAAGGGGCCCACTAAAAATCAGGATAGGGGAATACTAAGGGCACCTATTGGGGGACTTAGGTGTCTCTATACTAATGCTAGAAGTATGGGAAACAAGCAGGAGGAATTTGCACTCCTGCTTGCAAACAAAGACCTCAACCTGGTGGGACCCTACCCATGACTGGGCAGTGGGCATTGAAGGCTACAGGCAATCCAGGCAGGATAGAATGGAGAAAAAGGGGTGGGGGGCATTGCTCTATATGTTAGGGAACAATATGCATCCTCTGTAATAAAGATGGGGATGGGCAAATCCAAGTCCTATGGATCAGATCACAAGGGGGTAGGGGTGAAAGGGACTTGGTAGTGGGGATCTACTATAGACCCCCACACCAGGGGCAAGAGTTAGACCTAGAATTCTCAAAACAGCTCTCAAAGGCAGCATGCTCAAAAGACCTTGTTGTCATAGGTGACTTAAATTACCCAGACATCTGCTGGGAGCAGCAGTTGGCCAGGTCTACCCATTCACGTAGATTCTTAACCTGTATACAGGACCTGCATCTAACACGGGAGGTATGCAGTCCCACTAGGGGAGATGCCTTACTTGACTTGGTGCTGGCCTCAGGGGAGGACTTGGTGGGGGAGTTACAAGTACAAGGTAACCTAGGGGATAGTGACCACCAGTTGTTAGGATTCACTATCTGGCGTAAGGTGGGAGAGACAAATAGTAGGGCAATAGCACTAGACTTCTGGAAGGCCAACTTCAACAAGCTCAGGAGATTGGTTAGGGTGGGTCTGAGGGGTAATCAAATCTGTGAGATGGGGGTCCAAGAAGGGTGGAAGTTCCTCAAGGGGCTGATCCTACAGGCACAGAGGGATATCATCGCAGTACATGCAAAGGGTGGCAAAAGAGCCAAACAACCTTCTTGGCTGAGCAAGGAAATCCAGGGGAGCCTTCAGTGGAAAAAAGAGGCCTACAGGCTGTGGAAGCAGGGGGCAGCTACCAAGGAGGAGTATACCTACTTGGCTCGTGCTTGCAGGGAAGCAGTGAGAAAGGCCAAAGCAGATACAGAACTCAAGTTGGCAACAAAGATTAAGGATAACAAGAAGTCCTTTTTTAAGTACATAGGGAGCAGGAAGAAGGCACAGGGTAATATAGGGCCACTACAGAATGGATTAGGGCAAGTCAAAACTGATAGGATGGAAAAAGTGGAGCTCTTAAATAATTTATTTGCTTCTGTTTTCCTGGACACAGATACAAATGCACCTCCCAATGAGTCTTTAGTCTGGAGTGAAAGTAGTATCAATCCACCAATAATTAGCAATGACCTAGTGAAGAGGCACTTGGAAGCGCTGGACATATTTAAGTTGGTGGGCCCCGACGATCTTCACCCAAGGGTACTAAAGGAATTGGCTGATGACATGGTAGAACCACTGGTGCAGCTGTTTGAGCACTTGTGGCACTTGGGACAGGAGGACTGGAAAAGGGCCAATATGGTCCCTATCTTCAAGAAGGGGAGGAAGGAGGACCTGGGTAATTATAAGCCAGTTAGCCTCTACTCTATGCTCAGCAAGACCTTAGAAAAAATCATTAAGGATCACATTTTCAGGGGGCCAGTGGGTAGCACAATGGTGAGGGGCAACCAGCATGGGTTTATAGCAGGCAGATCCTGCCTGACTAACCTGATCTCTTTTTATGACCAGGTCACAAAGTGCCTAGATGCAGGAGAGGAAGTAGATATTATTTACCTGGATTTTAAAAAGGTGACACAGTGTCATACCCAATTCTTATGCATAAACTGAGCAGCTGTGATGTGGATTTTTTTCATAGTAAGGTGGGTGAGAAACTGGCTTATAGGATACACCTAGAGAGTGGTGGTGGATGGGGTGTTTTCTCCCTGGAGGGATGTGGGCAGCGGTGTCCCCCAAGACTCTGTCCTTGGACCAGTACTGTTTAATTTATTCATCAGTGATTTGGATGAAGATGTTGAAAGCATCTTGTCCAAATTCACAGGTGACACTAAACTATGGGGCATAGTAAGCACACTGGAGGGCAGGGAGCGAAATCAGGCAGATTTGGGCAGACTGAGGAAGTGGGCAGATCAGAACAGGATGCAATTCAACAAGGATAAATGCAAAGTGTTGCACCTGGGGAGATAGAATCTCCAACACACCTATAGACTGGGGTACCATTCTGAGAACCACAACAGTGGAAAGAGATCTCAGAGTCCTGGTTGATGCACAAATGAACATGAGCGTAATGTGATGAGGTAATAAGCAAGGCTAACCGCACTCTTTCTTGCATCAGCAGGAGCATCATAAGCAGGTTTAGGGAAGTGATAATTCCCCTCTATGCGGCATTGGTGAGGCCACAGATGGAGTACAATGTCCAGTTTTGGGTGCCACACTTCAAGAGGGATGTGGATAACCTTGAGAGGGTTCAGAGAAGGGCTACTTGTATGGTTGAAGGCCTGCAGGTAAGACCCTATGAAGACAGACTGACAGATCTGAATCTCTTCAGCCTCCATAAGAGAAGGCTGAGGGGATTTTGTGGCTGCCTACAAACTCATCAGGGGGGCCAGTAGGGAATAGGGGACACTCTGTTTACCAGGGCACACCTTGGGGTTATCAGAATTAATGGCCACAAACTGAAGGAGAATAGATTTAGATTGGACATAAGGAAGACATTCTTTATGGTAAGAGTTGCCAAAATATGGAATGAGCTTCCAAGGGACGTGGTGCTTTCCCCTACCCTGGAGGTATTTAAGAGGAGATTAGACGGGTATCTGGCTGGAGTTACTTCCCCCAGCACATCTGGCTGGCGTTACTTCCCCCAGCCCTCTTTCCTGCCTGGAGCAGGGGGTCGGACCCAATGATCTACCTGGTCCCTTCCAGCTCTAGAAATCCATGAAATCTATGAACTTATTCTCATGAGTTTTAAAGCCTTCTCCTCTTTTTACCTAGGACCAGTTCTTATTTTTATTATTGCTGCTAAATTGAATCTAGTTCTCTCACAATAGCAGACTTTTGCCACTCCAGCAGCACATGTGCAACATTAATCTTAATTAGGAAACTGGTCTAGATATTTTTCTTTGACCTTTTAAGTTGTGAGTGTATCTGAACAAGCTGACCCATAATTAAAGCGAACAGTAAGACTGCTGGAGAGATGAGAAAGTGAGAGCATGTTTGCATATCGTATAACTTCCTGTAAGTATTGGTTATAAGCCCTATAATTTACCTGTTTAGAAGTTACTCTTGCTTTTCTCCTGACTGAGGAGGTCAATCCCAAATCTGCATGTTTGGCTTCGGACATGGAAATAGTTTAGAAAGGAGTGGATCCTGGTGATGTCACACTAGCTCTTTCCTGTTGTCTCTCTCATCTATCCACCAGCATAGTTAGATGAATTTGCTTGCAGTGATTGATTCCTTGTTGTGCATCATGATGCCATTGAGGATGCTTGAATCTCTCAGGTATTGATGTTAATATTGCATTTTTTTCAGATTGGTCTTCAAGGTGTCTTTTGAACTTTTTCTTTTGGCAACCTCCAGAGAGGCAACCATAGGTGATTTGAGATTGTAGTACCTGTTATGTGAGCCAGTTGTCAGATATTCTTCAGATATGTCCTGTCCAATGGAGCTGGTGCCATAAAAAAATGACTTCAATACTGGTGGTGTTTGCCTGAGCCAGAAAGCTGGTGTTTATTCCTTTGTTCTTCCAACAAATATGGAGGGTTTTCTAAAGACATTGCTGATGGTAACATTCTGAAGCTTTCAGGTGTTTCCTATATGTCTTTCAAGATTTATCCTCATGCAACAGGGTAGGGATGACAACAGTCTGGTAGGTGAGAAGACTGATATGAGTTCTGATGTGTTCATTGAAAACGTGATTTTGGAGATGTCCAAAGGCAGCACTAGCAGATTTTCTTCAGTGGTGAATATTGTCATCTGTGTTTACTATTTGAGAAAATTGGCTACCCAAGTAGGAGAAAAGTTCAACATTTTCTAAAGATTGCACTCTACATGTAGAGGCTACAAGTCCATCCCCATGGACTTGTATATGTCCAGCTTCTCTAAATAGTCCTGAAACTTTTTTTTTTTTTTTTTTTTTTTTTTTGCCACTGTTGGCTGCACATGTCCTTCCCAAACTGTGCTGCCAGGTACAGGAGTCTGGGAACTGACCTTGCCTGTGAAGATAGAGGTAGAAAAGGCATTGAGTACTTCAGGTTTTTCCTCACTAGGTTGCCTTCCCCATTCAGTAAGGGACCCACACTTTCCCTGATCTTCCTCTTGTTGCTGACATATTTGTAGAAGCCCTTCTTGTTACCCTTCATGTCCCTTGCTAGCTGCAACTCCCATAGCACTTTGGGCTTCCTGATTTCATCCTTGCTTGCCTGAGCAATCTTCTTGTTCTTTGGCAATCCCCTGCAGTCAAAGATGATTGTATTTGTGGTTCCAAAGATGGGATGAGGCCAATCCACGATCAACAGACTGTTGCAACTCAGGCATGTGTTTCTATGTGGGGTGGGTGGCTCTGGATTCTTGATTCAGAGTAAGCATGAATAGTATAGCATGAGTGACAACTGCCTCAACAGGATGTAGTCTGACATATATTTTGGGATTAGTGTAAGCAAGTCAGTACACCTGCTGCTGTGTAGGCAGGCTTTGCCCCCATAAGAGTCCTTCAAAAGTGCAAACAATAGACATTGAGCAGGCTCGGACCCCTGCAACCCTGCTGTCAAGGGTGTGTTCCCTTGGGAGGCCTTCAGCCAGTTCACATAACATAAACCAATGTTTTATGTAGTCCAAACAAAGGAGTAAAGCAAACTTTTAGCATTTTCCCAGATAGCAGGAGAGGACCCTTTAGCCTTGGCCCTTTCTAGGTGTGAGTTCCTCTGGGTTTCAGACTACTTTCAGCCATCAAACTGCACCTTCTTAACTCAAGCTTCTTGTTCTTTTTCTTCTAGAGCTTTTAACTTCCAGCTAATCATCCACATCCTGGGTCTTACCCCATGGATGTCCGCCTACCTTAAAAGGCTAGAATAACCCATGTTTCAGGAAGTTTTTTTGTTAGTGTAAATGAAATCAACTTCATTGGGTATTTGTTCTCCCCAGAGTCTGGTGCCCCTAGCAGTTACACTGGCTTGTCCATGTTCCCTGACCTCGTCCTCTCTCTCGCTTGCCATGACTTGCTGTTAAATATATAAATGGGGAGGCTGCCTATGAAAGCTGGGGTGGCCTACTTTTTGATGCCTTTTATCTGTCTGTTTCTCATCCTAGGGGCATATTTCCGCTTTAAGAGGTCCTAAGTCATGTTAGGGGTTAGAATTGTGACGTCCAGCTGCCCCCATAGTCACCCCATGTCTCACAGATGACTCTCAATGGTACATTTGTAGGGACCTCTATGTCCAAATCAACACTGGGTCCTCAGGTCTTCAAACCCTTGCTTGGACTTCCACCTGCCTAGCCTCGGCCCTTATCTGTCTGAGGCTCTTCAGCTCAAGTCCACAGCCTCAGACCCTTGGTCTTGGCCCCAGTAGTAGAGTGCCTCTTAGGCACCTCACCTGTGGCCTTATCTGCCCCTGCAACCACAACCTGGTCCTCTGGTTTTTAAGCATTATCAAAACAGAAACACAAGCAAACTGCTTTCCAACTAAAAGTCATCCCACTTTGGCTCCTGGCCTCACTGAAACTCCTCTTGGATTTCTCCTTACAGATGTAGGGGACTGCTTAGGCACTGGCCAGTCCATTTCCTGAGGAATTATGCTTCAGGAGATCCTCTCTTTGCTGTCTGCAGGCTCTCCAGCCCTGTTTTTATTTGTCCCAGAGCTCCACCCCTTCCTGTCACCTGGCTTTCCAGCTACACATAGGGGCTTCTGCTTTGCTTGATAATCAGTCTGCAATATTTGGCTGTTCTTGTCCTATGCTCTCCAAAGGTCCTTAACAGGCCCCAGCCTCAGGGTTTGTGTTCTTGTTGGGGCTGGCTGTTGTAGCCATTGGCACCTGCAGGTTATGTAAATTCTGCTCCCCCTCTGATTGCAGTCAACAGGATTGGGGTTCCCTGCTACAGATTTGTTCTTAAAAACTTGCAGGCCAAATTCAGGCCAGAGTTATCCTACGGGCTCAATATAGGCTCTATTCAACTGTGTTTTAAAGAGAAACTTAAATTATACTTTTACTGTGAGATGGTCAGAAAATAAATGAAACTTATGTATTTTAACATGGATGGTAACTTTGTAAGCAAAGCAGGTGACGGAAGGTATAGGAAAGTGAAAGTGTTGGAATTGGACTATGGAATTATCCTCTGTCCTCCTGTAAACTAAATTTTCTGTGTATACTTCTTATTTCACCTACCAATGTGCAAACCACATTTTATACTCAGTTCCAGTTTAGTATTTGGTTTAGTCTTACATTAGTTTTCTGGACAGTTTACAGTCAATATTAAACAATTTGCATTGCCAGTGAATGTGTACTATGAGGTTCCATGAGATGAACACAGATTTATTATGAATTGAATATGATTTTATGGATTAAATTTGGAAGTAACATTATACAAACACATGAGTTGCATTTTGATTACCTAAACTGAATGTAACCTAATATATTTTAAACATACAGGTGGAAAGGGGTGATGTACAGGATTGTAGCAGGAAAAATAATAATCAAGTTAGTGTAAAGTATCATCTTGCAAGGGTCTGTTTTACACAACACCCTCCTCTATTCCTATTTGCTCATAAAATCATGCATTTTATATGCCCAGCCTCAGTCTTCCTAGAAGCAATTCAACTAAGCAAATAAACTCCTCATTTGCTGGAAGACAACTGTTGGGGAGACTATGGTCTTTCTAAGGTAGAAATAGATCAGAGGGAGACCTTGCACTAAATTTAGTTGAGCTAAGGTTAAATGGTATTGATCAAACATTATGGCTTGAGAAAGTGATTCTGAAAAGATTTCATATAATTAGTATTATATAAGCTCAGTCAGTAGGAAGAAATGTTAGTTCCATGAAAATGAAGGTATCAGAAGTAATATTAGCATCCCTGGCAAATGCTATGCACATCTTTAGTTTGTCTTTGAATGACTTTGCCAATCATTGCAAAAGGGTTTTCTGAAGCTAAGAGATTTGTATTACAAAAGCCTTATCTTCACAAACCACTTAAATTAATACTACATGTCTGCAAAGCATCATCTATGTATATGGTACTATGTAAATACTAAAAATAGACAATTGTAAGACCATATAGAGGTATAAATCAAGGAATAATTTTGCCAAGCTGCAATGTAACAATTGCTGAATAGTATTTCTATAAAACTACACTATTTGCAGAATGCAAAACATGACCAATTAACACCTCAGCAGCAGGTATAGTGCAATTATTCACTTACACTTTTGCTAAAATATATAAAAGTTATGTAGTGGCTGCCTGTATAGAACTAGATCTGGTAAAAAAAAGTCAATGATTCAGATTTCTGTTGCAAAATTCTGTTTGGAATGTCAACAAATATTTACTGGAAATATGTTTTTCAAAGGCAGTTTTGGCATAAAAATATAGTCAAATATAGTTATGGAGTACATTATGTCAACTTTATACATTTTTACTTAGTTCTAGCTTTTTAATCTTAATATTGTATGCATGTATGGTATTTTATACTAAATGTAGCATTATTTCAACTGTCTCAGTTTTTATAAGATTGCTTGGTGTTTTGGGGATGTAATATAATAAAATTTTCATTCTGCAAAACTGTCCTGAAAGTTCATCTTTTTGTACTAATTCAGAATGAGTTTTGAAATTATTAACTGTATGTAGAATGATCAACGGTGTACTACTGACATAAAAAATGTAATGGCAAACTGTATACCTTTAGATGAGTCATAGCATTATGTTCTCTAAACAGGTCTAACACAAACTTTTCTCTGACCAAAAAGAGAGAGATAGTGAGAAATGGGCCCTGTGATCCAAAACATCCTTGCATTTAAAGCTACTTGCTGCATTTGAATTATACCTCACATTTAGAACAGTTGTCATATACTCATACAACCTAGAAGTAGAAAGGACATGTTACAATCCAACTCTGCCAATACGCAATTATTCTTTATTTCATATTTTCTAGGGTTTTCCCCAGTCCAGTTTGTACTAAGTGCTGTGCGGGCCGGCTCCCAGTCCCGTCCTCGCCGGGCGCGAGCCAGGCCCGTCTGTGTGCACGCGGGCTGTGGCCAGCAGCCCAGGCACGTGGGGCAGGAGAAAAGTCGCGGGGTGGAGTAGTACGCTTGAGCTAGAATCAGTTATGGAGGCGTAATGGTTGATTGAAAAGATTATTTACTTATACCGGAGATGGTCGGGGTGCAGGCTGGACAGTTTCCAGGTACAGCTCCGCTTCAATCCTCGTTGGAGGACTCTAAAACTTGGTTCCCAAGATCCTCGGAATGGTTCAGACTCCGTGGTTTCAATAACTGGGTTCTAGGGTAGGGATTCGTCTGGACTGCAATCGGTGACGGGGAGAGGCTAGAGGCCATCGGTAAGTGGTGCCCCGGAGTTTGTTAGGCTCCGGGGGTTCGGCAATTGGAGCCTCTATCGCCTTCTTAAGAAAGACGCGCTGGGTTCGAAAGTCCCCACAGCGCTTAGAGATCCGTCTCTGTCTGTGTCTGTGTCTCTGTGTCTCCAACTTGGGCGGAAACCACCCAAGCCTTTTGTACGGCTAGCAAGCCAATAGCTAGCCGCCCCGTGTGCCTATATTAAGATTGGCCAATAATGTGGCGGAAATCTCAATACAAATGGCGGGGACATTCTTGTTAA
>NW_005841928.1:1437296-1460983 GCF_000455745.1 Alligator sinensis
AGCATATCTCAGACATCGGGCACACTCCCGGGTGGAAGTCGGGTCCGCCTCATCCGCCGGGCTGGGTCCAACGAGGGACACAGTATCGAGGGTTCTAAACAGGACTCGTTCGTTTCTCATTATACACCCGAACGCCGCTGGGAGCAAATACACTTCTCTTTCTCTCAGGGCTCCCTCTTCAGAGACTCCTTTGTCCCCCTTTAGCGAAAGGCGTCCGCTAACAAATCTCTCACCCGTTCCGCCTGCCTGATGGTAAGCGATATGCGCTTCCAACTCCTCAAAACTTTTCACTTGGCGTTGATTGTCGCGCCAAGGGTAATTCCTAGCCAATTCTAGCTCTAGCGTGTCTCTTTCTGTTGATCTCATCGCCATCTGCGAGTTCTCTCCCAATCCCATCTGCGAGTTCTCTCCCGATCCCATCCTCGTCGCCATGTGCGGGCCGGCTCCCGGTCCCGTCCTCGCCGGGTGCGAGCCGGGCCCGTCTGTGTGCATGCGGGCTGTGGCCGGCAACCTGGGCACGCAGGGCCAGAGAAAAGTCACGGGGTGGAGTAGTACGCTTGAGCTAGAATCAGTCACGGAGGTGTAATGGTTGATTGAAAAGATTATTTACTTACACCGGAGATGGTCGGGGTGCAGGCTGGACAGTTTCCAGGTACAGCTCCGCTTCAATCCTCGTTGGAGGACTCTAAAACTCGGTTCCCAGGATCCTCGGAATGGTTCAGACTCCGTGGTTTCAATAACTGGGTTCTAGGGTAGGGATTCGTCTGGACTGCAATCGGTGATGGGGAGAGGCTAGAGGCCGTTGGTGAGTGGTGCCCCGGAGTTTGCTAGGCTCCGGGGGTTCGGCAATTGGAGCCTCTATCGCCTTCTTAAGAAAGACGCGCTGGGTTCGAAAGGCCCCACAGCGCTTAGAGATCCGTCTCTCCGTCTCTCTCTCTGTCTCTCTCTCCGTCTTTCTCTCCAACTTGGGCGGAAACCACCCAAGCCTTTTGTACAGCTAGCAAGCCAATAGATAGCCGCCACGTGTGCCTAAATTAAGACTGGCCAATAATGTGGCTCAAATCTTAATACAAATGGCGGGAACTCCTTTGCAGCGTGCATCACTAAAATGCAAGAGAAATGCACAATGCAAAGAAGGCTACAAAATGGTGGGAAACACTTTTCTGCACGCGGGTTCTCTATAACAACGGAACACTCCGTCGTGCAAAAGAGCTGCAATTCGGTGGGAACATAATTTAGCGGTGCCGAAGCGCACACAATCAAAAAATCCACAACTTTGGGTTGTGACAAGTGCAAGAATTTCTTTTATTTTAAGAGGAAAGCTTATTCTACATCCTTCTTATTGGGGATGATTCAGTGCTCAAGTCTCTCAGGTATTGATGTTAATATTGCATTTCTTCATATTGGCCTTCAAGATGTCCTTGAATCTCGTATTTTGCCAACCTGTAGAGTGGTGACCATGGGTGAGTTGGGAGTATAGTACCTGTTTTCTGATTCAGTTGTCAGGCATCCTTATGGCATGTCTTGTCCAATGGAGCTGGTACCATATAAACATGGACATTGGAAGGCCCCAGGAAAAGACAGAATTCCTGTGGAAGTGATCAAGTGCAGGAAACCTGTGTTTTTTCCCTACCTATACAATCTTCTTACTCACTGCTGGACAGTAATGCCAATATAGTCAGTCTCATAGGCGCCAACTTTTATTTTTCTTGGGAGGTGGGGCTAAGATGACGGCCATGTGGAAAGTTTTATGCATTTCAGGTGACAGCCCTCCTCCTGAGGGAAGCTGGAGCCATGAGGCCTCCACATACTCACCTCCTCTGGTCACTCTGTATAAGAATAAAGATAACTGCAGAGACTGTAACAACTATTGTTGCATTTTACTACTAAGCATCATTGGAGCATCGTCACTCAGTTCGTGCTCAGAAGACTAAAGATCCTTGATGACTGTGTGTACTCTAAGTCACAGTGCAACTTCAGACCTAGTAGATCCACCACAGAAATGATAGTCTAACTCCAACAAATCCAAGAAAAATGTAGGGAATAAATGTTGCCTTCTATGTTTTCTTCATTGGTCTGACTAAGGTTTTCAACTGTCAGCAGAAAAGACCTCTTCAACTTATTGGAAAAGATTGACTGTCCACCAAAACTCCTGAGCATAATCTGTTCTTTCCATGATGAAATGAAGGGAACAGTCAGCTATGATCCATCAGGTTCTGAAGCTTTTGAGATTCAAAGTGGAGTCAAGCAGGTTTGTGTCCTTGCCCTAACCCTATTTGGGATTTTCTTTTTCTTCTTCTGATGTATGTTTTTGGGACTGCCACTTAATGAATTTATCTCCACACATACTCATATGAAGAATTATTCAGCCTCACATACCTTAAGGTGAAGACTAAAATGCAGAAAATGTTAATGTATGAGCTGCTGTTTGCTGCTGCTGCTGCACTGATAGCCTACACAGAAAGTGACCTTTAAAACCTCATCAGTCATTTTGCTTGTGGCTACCAAGATTTTGCAATCATCAAGAAGGCCAGTGTTATGGGCCAAAACACTGATTCACTACCGAAGATCACAATAGGTGAAAATATATTGGATCTTGTAGTAAATTTATGTACCTGGGTTGTTAACAACAACCTATTACTTGAAGTTGAACTGAATATATATATATTAGCAAAGCATCAGGTATCATGAGCATGCTGAGCAAGTAAGTGTGAAACAACAAGAAAACACTATTAAGACCAAAGTGAAAAAATACCACACTAGTTTCAATGCCCTTTTGCAGGGCAATGAATCCTGGATCTCATACTCAACTCAAGAAAAACACCTCAATACCTTCCACTCACATTGCTTTCACATTCTAGGAATTTCCTGGCAGGACCAAGTTGACCATGCTGAAGTCTTGGAATCTGCCAACATTCTGAGTATCCATTCTCTTTTCAGTCAGCATTAGTTTTGATGGGTTGGTCTCATGTGGAGAATGGATGATGGCTATATATCCAAGGATCTGTTATAGGGATAATTCTTTACAGGAAGAAAACTATACAAGCATCCTTACCTCCATTTCAAAGATGCTTGCAAGAGAGATATGTGGGCAATGAACATCAAGCCAAATGACTGGCTGAAGGTCGAAGTGCTTGAAACAGTCTATTAAGCATGAAATGAAGTCTTCTGGGGAAAGAAAAGCCCAACATATATAGAAAAGAAAAAACGTGAGAAAGAACCCTGCACCAGATTCGGGACTGTTCAATATGAACTTCACATGTGGTAATTATGGAAGGGACTGTCACTCAAGAATAAGGCTGTGCAGTAGGGCTGTGTGAAATTTCACTGGCTGTTTCATTTTGACACTGTTTCAACTCATTTCAAGCTCAAAACAGTGAAATCGAAATGAAACGAAGGGCTTCAAAACAGCCTTGAAACAAAAGGAGGGCAGACAAAACTTTTCGAAAGTTTTGAGACGTTTCGAAGCAGCCCAGCTGAGTTCCCCTCCCCAGTGCTAGGATTGGGCTGTGGAAGGAAACTCAGCCCAGCTGAGTACCCCTCCCCAGCACTAGGATCAGGCTGGGGAAGGGAACTCAGCTGGGGTTAGTTCCCTTCCCCAGCCTGATGGTAGCACTAAGGAGGGGATCTCAGCTGGGATGAGTTCCCTTCCCCAGACCTTCCCCAGCCGAATCAAAACATTGAAACAGCGTCAAAACAGTGAAAACATTTCAATGAACTGGAATTGAACAGTTTTTGAATCAAAACAAAACTCAAAATGAAACACTGTTCCACTGAAACCTCAAAACCGATGTCGAAGTGTTGGCTACAAATGTCCAACTCGGGATCCTTAAAATTCTGGTTTATTAGGTGGATTGAAGCACTGTAATGAAGTTAAATCATAAACCTTGGGGCTGGTCCATCCCCCCCCCCCACACACACACACAGTAGCAAGCTACAAGAGTCAGGTATACCTATCCCACAGGCACTGGAGTCTGCTGTTGAGGCTTCTTTCAGCATGGTGTTATCTTCCAGAAGGGGGTCGTCCGCATGTACGTGCAGGTTTGGGAGTCCGTTGATGAATTTTGAATAGGGCTCTGGGAGTGGTCGATTTGGAGATATTCAGCCCAAAAGTTGGTCCCCGGCGTTGATTAACTCAGGTCAGGGCTTCTAGCCCTTGATCAGTGAGGTTTAGAGATTTCCCGGTTGTTACATTGTCTTCTATTGAGTTCTTCCGTTGGTTGATCTGCAGTTTCCCAGGTGTTAATTGCTGCCTGCTACCATGTTACACAGTCAATCACTGATTCACTCGCTCTTTCAGGGGCCAGCCTGATACAGGGAAGGGTAGTTTGATTCCTGCCCTTGTTAACATTGTTACAATGTATAACTTACTTATGAAACTAAACACATTTAGTTGAAAGGTGAGGAATATAAAATATAAGCTACAAAAGTAATGCCATGGCACACAAATAGATAAAAATACCAAAATACACAGGGAGATACAAAATGCACACATACAAATTTCAAAACACAATTCCTTATTTTAAAGTGAAAGAAAGAGGAAGGAAGAAAAGGTAGAAGAGGAAAAACATATTCAAGGAGGGGAGAGCCACTGCAGGCAAGAGGAAAAGGGGCTTTCTGCTACAGAAGCTTCTGTTTCGCACAGCCCTACTCTGCAGCCACACGTACAAACGCTCATTGGGCTTATGTCTCACTCAGCATAATGGGCTCTTTGGGCTTATGTCTCACTCACAATACTGTTGTTTTGTGAGACAGACAGACAAATGCCTACTGACTACTACTATCAGGAATCCTTAGGATGTATCCTGTCAACAGAGCTGGTGCCATATTAAAATAGTTCCAATACTGGTGGTGTTTGTTTGAGCTAGAAGGTTGGTATTAATTCTTCTGTCCTCCCAATTGATAAGGAGGTTTTTCTAAATACATGGCTGATGGTAACATTCTGAAGATGTCAGCTGCTTCCTATATGGCATCCAAGTTTTATACCCATGTAGCAGAGTTGGGATGATAGCAGCCTGGTAGGTGAGATGATTGGTTTGAGTTCTGATGTAATGATCACTGAAGACATGATTTTGGAGATGTCCAACAGCAGCCCTGGCAGATTTTCTTCAGTGGTGAATATTGTCATCTGTGTTTACTGTTTGGGAAAGCTGACTACCCAAGTAGGGGAAAAGTTCAACATTCTTTAAGGATTGCAATTTTATTGTAACGTGTGGAGGAGCAGCTGGTAGATTTGTGATCGGTTGGTAAAGTATGCTGGTCTTTGTGAATTTGACAATGAGTCCAAATATTTCCTGCACTTCACACAGCAATCAAAAATGACCTACAGTTCTTCAACTGAATGAGCAGATGCACCATAATCATTGGCAGACTGAAGATCAGTAATGGAGATGTTGGTTATCTTGGATTTGGAATGTAACTTGTTGGTGTTAAAGAGATTCCTGTGCATACGATACTGGATGCTGACTCCCAATGGAAGCTTATCAGCAAAGAGATGTGGGATAGCTGCAATATACATGGAAAAGAGTGTTGAGAGTGTTGGTGCAATCGCACATCCTTGCTTGACTACAGTTCTAATAGTGAAGGGGTCCATTTCTGAGCCATTTCTTAGGGTGATTGCTGTCATGTCATCATGGAGAAAACTGAAAATGGAAACAAATGTTGTTGGGCATGTAGCTCTCATCAGAATCGTCCATAGGGCCTCTCTGTTGATTGAATCAAAGGTCTTAGTCAGGTCAACTAATGCTAGCAATCCTGGTGTTGCTCATGCCAGTTCTTCTGCAGCTGCCTAGCAACAAAGATCATGTATTTCTAAGTGGTCTGAAACCACACTGGGACTTATCCTCAGCAAGGAAAGCGAGTCTATTGAAGAGAATGTGGGTGAGGATCTACCTAGTTATGGACAGCAGTGTAATACTACAATAATTTTTGCAATTCCAGTCCATTTTCTTTCTTGAATACAGTAATGATTTTGCCATACAAAAAACTAGAACTCGTGGTTCTAAAATTATACCTTTTATGTAATGATTTTGGCATCTTTCAAGTCACTGAGAATTTGTCATGTTTCCAGATTTTCCTAATAACAATGTGTGGCTGGTTATAAATTTCAGCTGGGATTCCATCAGGACCACATGCTTTGTTGTTCTTCGTCTGGTTAATGTTTTTCAAGGCCTCTTCATAACTTTGTGGATCTGCAAGTTAGTCCTTCTGGGGTTCCAGGTAATGGCTTCAGTGGTGTCGTCTTTGACATCAGAATCTTGGTTCAGGATCTCTTCAAAGCACTTCCACCTAGAGTTGATTGTGGAGCTGTCTTTTGAAGAGAGTCATTCCATCCTTGCAGATCAAAGGGATGGCTCTTTGTTCCTACAAGCACTGTGATGTAAGACAAGGCATTGATCATTTTGAGGAAACCCACTTTACTATGGAGGTGGATAGATGAGCAAAAGGGAAAGAACTGTGACCCAATGTCACTACGATGTACTCCTTCTTCCCAGAACTACTGTATTTATCTGAAACCAAGAAGACTTCCAATTTAAGATGACCCCCCCCAATAATTAGATTATATACATGGAATATTATAAATTTCTTATAATTTTAGGTATAGAATCTATTTATTTGGGGGGGAGGTGTCTCACTTACTTCTGTGGCAATGGTGGGGGGCAGACAGATAACTCTCTGCCCCTTGCCCTGCAGTTTTGCACCTGCCTCCCCTGCTGTCTGACCCCCTCCACTTGCTCACCCACTGCCTTGCCCCAAAACCCATTACTCCCCCTCTCAGGATTGTCCCTCCACCACTTACCTTCTGCTCAGCTCTGGCTCCTGGGCAGTTAGTGGCAACTTTGGCAATAGCACTACCCTTGGCCTAGCTTGGCAAGGCAGAAGCTATGGCAGCAGCTCCAGACTGGGCCAAATCAGGGCTACAGCTGGAGCTGGATTCAGAGCAGAAGGTAAGCAGCAGGGGGCCAGCAGTGGAGAAACAGGCTGCATGGTCTTTCCCATGCTCCCCCCAAACTGTGAGCACTCCAGTGGCCTCCCCCACATGATGGGGGGCTTAGCCCTACACCTTTCCCTACACCACACAGTCTCCCCAGACCCTCTTTAACATGTGGCATCCTCTGCACTCTGTCTACTGAATATCCCCTTCCTCACTGCTGAGTTACCTATCCTGGGGGTGGCAATGGCTTTCCTCCAGTTTCACTCTGCTTTGTCCCAGACCAGTACTCAAATCCAAAATGAGAATGTTTTCCCCCAATGTTGTTTGGGGGAAAATGTCTCGTCTTAGATTTGAATAATTATGGTATTTGCCACATCTGCAGTTGAACATGTAGATATTGGATTGGCCTCCTTAATTACCTATGGACTCCTCAATGACTTCTCTATTTACTGGAAGACTGTCATCCTCATATTCAGGGACTGCCATCTCCAACAACCTTGTATTATTTGCTGTGAGGAAATTTTTCCTAGTATTCAGTATATTTTCTATTTTTATTTTCTTTCCCTTTCTCCCTGTTATGCCATTCTCCCTTTGTAATGCCTTAAATAATTATTCACCACCCTTGGCCAAATATAGTGCAATTTTAATCCTGTTTTCCATGGAGATGTTTTCCAGCTGTTTACAAGGTGCCAAAAGATTATTTAGGTCCCCTCACATTGGTACAAAGAAAGACTATAGATGATGATGATTGTATAAGGGGACAGAGTATTTCCCTAGTTATTTCTAAAGTACTACAAAGTAATCAGGTAACTTCCTTTGTTTGAAACTCAGGATGACAGATACCGGTCTGCTGTAGTATGTTGACTGGTGAAGCAAGCAAATAAACTGACACCAGTCAAGTTATCTGGATTTACGTCTCTTTAATTAACAGCAAAATATTTTTTGCAACTTTACAGTTTTGTTTAAATATTTCCAAGTGAAGAAATAAAGGCCCACAAACTTCCAAAGAGGATAATGCTTCTAATTTCATAAGGCAATCCTGTCATTCATGTGCAATAATGAGTTGCTGTCTTTCTTTGCGGCTCTTCCGGGGCTCTAAATAAAAAAAGAAAGTGACAGTTTGGAAAATATAATAATGAAAACTGTTCAAAATACCCCCAGTGGAAAACTAAAACTTTTATTGGCAGATATCAATATAACTCCAGATTGTGTAGCTCTTGACCTTATGTGTTGTGTCACAGAAACTGTCTTAGAAATCTGGATTGAAAATAACTTAAAGCAAATCATCACAGGATGTTGGCAGTAGTAATTATGCATCACAACTTATCACAGATGTAGATATAATCCGTATAATCAAGTGTCCTTTAGAATAAGGAATGATAACCATATGAATTAAGTGAATGAGGAATACAGTATGTTCAGTTATTAGATGAAAATAGTCTGGAGCCAAAACAAATCACTATATAAGCAGTGCTGCACCTGAACAGCTAATTTCAACAGACCTTCCAGATGGGGAATTTGTTTCTACATGTCAAAGTAGTGAAAATTAACTTTCAGCTACAGAAGGGGGAATTGATGTTTTCTTGGTGATAGTGCCAGAAATAATATAGAAAAACATTCCACCCTGAGAGAGCAAAGAAAGGCAAGACATTAGGATAATTCTTTTGAACAGGAAAAATCCCTCTTTTCTTGTATATGGAAGCGGGGAGGGCAACTTCAGGCCCCATTTGGTTAAAGGGCAAGGGTGGTATCATTTCACTAATACCTTTTCTCCTCAGGCCTTTACCATTTCATGGGGATAGGTGAGTGTGCAAAGTCTACATCCTACCATATCCAAACAATCCTAAAGACTCTAAGGTGCAGAGTACACTAACATGCTCAGGGACCAATGGCAGTGTAGCTGTAGTATCACAGAACTTTATACAAGCTGCAAAACTCATCTGAGAAAACAGGCATGTACTTGGTATTTGGAACCAAGCATGGAACAGTTCAGGGCAGTCAACTCATGGCATGTGTACCATAAGTGGTGCACGCAGCCTCTGTGTGTGGTGCACAGCAGATTGGAGAGGGAGCAGGAGAAGAGTGATAGGTAGGGCAGGGAGCATAAAGAAGAGCAGCAGATCAGGAAGGGAGAACAAGATAGGGAGTACAGTGCATCAGATTGGCTCATGGAAGGAGTTTGGGGTGGCACTCAGGGAGGGTGTGGGGTTTAGTTTGTGGCAGTCCTACCAGAAAGACTGGCCCTTACTGGGGTGGATAATTTAAAGATAGCTTAGATACGTATACACTACATTATGGTCACAGAAATGTCTACAGCATAGACATACTATGTGAGGAAAGAGGAAAGAGAATAAAAAGATGGTAGTTCTCCAAAGTATTATTCATTTGTGAATTATTTCCCAGGAAAATTAACATAGAGTCCATTATCTGTAATTTTGTGGTCTGCACCTTTTTTGCACGTTGAAACCCTTCTTTATCCAAAGTAGTTTTTGCTCAGTTATTGGTGGGTGATCAAAAAAGTTGAAAAACACCACCGCTTTTCCAAGCTGAAATATAAACTAGAAACAAAGGACCAAATCCAAATGCTCCTAAACTTTGAAGTTCAATTCTGATAAAAGTACTTTAGTTCCAGGCTCATTTCTGCAGCAAAGATGTTGTTTTTCCTGGAGTTTGTTTTTCTAAGCTCTTACCTTAAATGCAACAAAATTATTATAACTACACATTCTTTAGTGGGAATGTTGATGTAAATTAAAAAAGAAATAATCTAGAATTAAGACACTGTTAGTTAATTTTTTTTAAAGTACATTAAAGGTTTCTCTATCTCAATATGAATTTTTTCTCATGACCACAGTTTAGGGGAAGTAATTATTTATTGTTTTCAAACCAAGATAACCAAATCTAGTGCAAACCCAAGTGGTAATAACAAGCAAATTGTTTCCATTTCAGAAACATATCATAGCAATTACTGCTGACTCTAGATATGATTCCTAGGAAAGAATAGTAAAGATGATCTGCTTACTTTCTTTAAAGTAGACTTTGTTTACAACAGCTTTGTTTGTAGGACTGAGGATACATTTGTGGTCTGGTGTGGAAGCTTATTGTTTTAAATGTTGACAGGTACATGCTGTGGTACTTGTCAGAAAGCCTATATTTTTCAGATGCAATTATCTTACAGGGCACATCTACATGAGACACATTAATGCCCATTATCCTAATTTATTGTGCATTATGGGTGTATGCCTATATGTGCACACCCTTAATGTGCATTTAAAATGGCAAAATTAAGCTAATCACACCTAAATTTGATACCTGCAGGTATTGAATGCTGGTATCAAATTTAAGTGTGATTAGTTAAAGCACATTAACACATGTGTAGATGCAACCCAGCACTAACTTTAGGTCTGCCCAGCCATTAAAGGCACATGGCAGGGCTGCAGGGACTTGACACTAACTTTAGTACCAAGTCCCTGCACATGTAGACACCTGCCAAAATTCGCTTAGTAAACGTTAGCTTAATGCACACTAAATTTAGTCGTGCTTAAATGCACATGTAGATGCATCTGCAGGCTGCATCTATATGTGTGCTTTACTGCAGAGTTGACTAATTAGCTCAGCAGTAAAATGTCACCTTCCACACATGCACCCATATTAGGGTGCAGTAAATCAACTTAGCCATAAGATAGTACTGTCAGGGACAGTACTATCCTGTTGTGCAATTATTAACTGTGATCAGACACTAATGTGGATCGTGACTGCCAGGCTCAAATTTTGCCTGGTCAGCCCAACCAGCCAGCCAGCCAGCCAGGGCCAGACCCCCAGCTCCTGCTAGCCCCTCTGCCACCTGAAGCCCAGGGCTTACCCCCATACCCCTGTCAACCTGAGGCTGTTCCACCTTGGCTCTAATAGCTGAAGTCCTGGGCACACGTGTAGATGCTGTGCCTGGGAGCAGTTAACTTTGGTATGAACTACTCCAGAGTTTATTGCATCACCTTAATAGCATGGGTAGGTATACCCATATGGATCAAATTATGTTCTTTTAATCCTCATCTTTTCAGAGACTGGGAAATATGCATTTAGTTAATAGATTTCAGAAAGTTTTCAAAGAGTTTAACCAAGCTTCCTATTAGATAAGCAATTGGTGAAGCTTTGTCTATGCTAGTGACATTTTGTTCTATCAAGACCATCAGAAATGTGTTGCACCTTTCTGTGAAATACTTCAAATGCATAACACAGTCTAAAAGGAAGACTACAAAAGCAATACTTTCCAAAGGGCATCTTGAAGGTGCATGATCTAGTGCTATTGTTTTCTAGGGGAACATGCCAAAACCAGAAGAGGCATCCAAAGTGGTGAAATATTTAGCTTCTGCCATGTTACCAAAACCTCTTCCCTGGTGGGAATGAGAAAATGTTCCCTTTTGATATACCTGTTCATTTGCTTAGGATCCAGACACAATCTCAAGGATCCATCTTTTTTTTTTATGACCAGTGAATGTGAACCCAAGCACTTGGTTGCTCTATTTTTTTAGTATGTCCATGTTAACTAATCTATCTAATTTATTTTTCAGTTTCTCCCTTAGTACACATCATAAAACTCTTTTTCTATGTTCTTGCTTTCTAGTCCCTCAGTGGCAACCATTCTCTTAATCAAACCTAGAGTTTTACATGTTCTCAACCCAATATTTGGCACTAGTTTTCCTGGGACTGTTACAATACTGAACTTTTACTATATTAGCCTTGGGTGCATCCACACATACAGCCATGTATACTTGCAGCAGCTCAAATAGCAGTGGCACAAATTTGTGCTGGAGATTTGTGCCTCAGCATACATGCCTGAACATGTACTTTGGTGTGGGGCAAATTGTGCCACCTGGGGCAAATGGACTCTGCCAAGCTCCTTCCAGATCTTCAGTCAGGGGGAGCTAGAGCCTGGGGCCAGAACAGGTGCCCCACATGCCATCAGGCTGGGCTGGCTCCATGAAGGAGGGCAGGACCTGGCCCAGCCTGATGCATGGCTCTTGTGTGTGGTGCTGGGGCCCCAGGTGACAACAAGAGCAGCTCCATCCTGCCTGAGGGCACATGCTAGTGCTGGCACAGGTAGTGCTGGGCCCCAAGAGGCCAGGGCCACACCATGCCATGGAGGGGCTCTGCCAGTAGCGGGACCTGAGCACCCTGCAGTCACTGTTGCTGCTGTGGAGGAGGTGGGGAGCTGTGTGCTGTGCCCCAGCATGCTGGAGCTGCAGGGGAAGGAGGCAGGGATAGAGACACTCTGGCTGGGTGCCAGAGCATCTCTTAGCAGGACCCAGCCTCTGGTTTGCTACAGGAGTGTGCCCTGTGCTGCATTTTTTTTTCCTGTGGTTTTTTTTTTTTTTTTTTGATACCAGGATTTCCTGGTATCAAATGTAGAGTCTGTACTGCAAATATGCAGCCTGGGGAATGTTTTCTTGTTCCCAGTGTGCCTCTTGCAGCATCTCAAACTGCTTTCAGATGCTGCAACAGGCACGTACTCATTTATCTGGACATGCTTTTGGGTGCATTCACACATGCAGGTATGTGCGCTTGCAGCAGCTCAAATACTTTGTGTTAGAGATTTGTGCCTCAGCACACATGCTTGAACATGAACTTTGGTGTGGGGCAAATTGTGCCACTTGGGGCAAACTAATCCTGCCAAACTCCTCCCAGATCCCCCCCGCTCTTCAACCAGGGGGAGCTAGAGGCTAGGGCCAGCACATATGTTGGTCCCAGGAGTATAAAAAGTTGACCTGGAGGCCTGGGCAGTTGGTATCTGGGGACACAAGCCCCTTGTGTGAGCGGGACTGCTGAAGCAGCCCTAACCTAGAGTGGCCCCTCTACCCACTGCAGCAGTCTGGCAGTGGGGGCTGCTGCCACCTGTGGCAGCATCTGACCCATTGGACTTGCAGCCCCATGGCTGTGTGCCTTCCAGACCCAGAAAGGGACTGCACAGCCACCTGGGCTGTGGTATGTGCACTGCAGCAGAGCTGCCTGCACCTCTGGGCCAGCTGACAGTGGGCTGTGGTTGCAGAGTTGCCCTTCAGGTAGCACTGCTGTCACGTCTTCTGGTGTCATTGCTCTGCCACCTGGGCAGCTATCACCCAGAAGATGTGCTGCTTGCAATGGCCCTCTTTGAACTGTCAAATTATGTCCTCCTGGCCCCAAATGACCAGGAGGTTAGCCACCTCACCTGCCCTCCAGCTGGGTCCATGGTGCTGGCTCTGGGCAGGCTCCTCTGCCCAGGTCCTGCCACTTGCCTTGCTAGCAGAGATCCTGGTGTTGCCTGCTTAAAAACTGCAAATTCTCTGACAGAAAAACCCCAAATTCTTTCATTAAAATACCCCAAATCCATGTTCTTCCACGATTAAAATGAAACACCATTATATATAAGGAGATCAGTTCAGCAATGTTTTATTGATATATTTACAAATTTAAAGCAATTTGGAAGCCTACCACTGCCTCTATCATCATCATAAAACACAATCTAAATATTTTGAGAGTTTAGTGTTTGCTTTTGTTTTTTTTGTCATAGAAAAACCAGACCTGCCCCTGCTCCCTTCGTTCACTAGGATATAGGGCACTGAGCAGCACTGATATGCTGGCTCCCTGCACTTGCCCCTTATTCCCAAGCCACATCCCTACCAGTGCCCTTCACTCCTGACCAGCAGCCCCTGCCTGCTGTCCACTAGCTCCCTCCCTTGCAGCAGCTCTGTCCCAGCACCAGGACATGAGTCCAGGTGCAGCTGTACCACTCACTGCTTTGTGGCTCTAAGCAATGCCAGCCCTTTCTGTTCTGCTCCCTGCACCTGTGTCCAGGCCCCAGTGATCCCCATGCCATTCCTGAAAAGCCCTGGAATGGGGCTCAGGGTCTGGGCTGGGCAAGCCCCTTCCCTTCCAGGCCTGGCCTCCCCCTGCACAGGCTGCTCTAGCAGGGCAGGGGGGCTCTAAGCCTGGCTTTGTCAGTCTTTCCTACTCAGAGCCCTCCCCCATCCCCAACCCCATTTCTCTCTCTTACACGTACCCTGATGCCACCTCCACCCCTCCCCCCAGCTCATCACCCCCCGCCCCCAAGTGATTCCCGAGACCAGGAGCCCACCCAGGCTGGGGACAGGGCAGGGTGGTAGTGTGGCAGTTGCCCCTGCAACCATGGCTCCTGAGAGCAGGTCCCATCTCATCTGGCAACTAGGCATGCAGGTGTAAGATTTGTGGGGAGGAGAGGGGGGTTTGTGGGAGAAGAGGGTGGAGGGGGGTAGGCATGGGGGTTGGGGGTGGGATTTGTGGGCTGGGTCCTGCTTCCATGTGTGGGGACAGGGCAGGGTGGTAGTGTGGCAGTTGCCCCTGCAACCATGGCTCCTGAGAGCAGGTCCCATCTCATCTGGCAACTAGGCATGCAGGTGTAAGATTTGTGGGGAGGAGAGGGGGGTTTGTGGGAGAAGAGGGTGGAGGGGGGTAGGCATGGGGGTTGGGGGTGGGATTTGTGGGCTGGGTCCTGCTTCCATGTGCCCCACATACCGCTGGGCTGGGCCATCTCCATGCACGCTGGACCCAGCCTGGTCCAAGGTTGAGCAGTTTCTGCCTGTGGTGCTGGGACCCCCAGTGACAGTAAGAGTGACCTGGTTCTGCCTGAGGGTGCATGCCAGGTGTGGTCATGAGCATCCTGATGACTGTTGCCACTGCTGCTGCTGCTGGGGGCAGGCTGTGCATCATGTGGGGGTGGGGACAGGCAAAGGATCCACCCCTGCTGAGCAGTCCCCTCCACCCCCACACAGTCCCTCCACCCACAGTCCTCCCTACCCCCATAATTCCCCCACCGCCATGTTCCTACTTACCCGGGACAGTGCCTGGGTCCAAGCTGCTGCTTCAGACTTCCCCCACTCCTATTTGCCCCAGCACACTCAGGCAGCATGCTGGGGCAGCAGGGGAACAGGGTAGCCATAGAGATGCTCTGGCTGGGTGCTCACTTGTTTGGACACAGCCCTTGGTTGCAATCATGTTCTCATTATACGTTCTAAGTTTCACTTTCTTATCTCATAGTACATAGATTTAGCATTCATTTTTTGAATAATGTATTATGGTATTACATTGGCAAAGTTACCATTAGTCCATTGGTGTCTAGGGTGATTGTCCAATATTAAGAAGAATGAACTTCTTGCATTGTACCAGTGAGGAATTCTTCCTCTTCCTTGTTGTATAGAGCAAACCTGCTGTTTCTTGTGTGGTGCATCCTACTCCTTTCTGCAAAATCTTGCAAAGTGATTGATTCTTTTGCATTTGTTGCAGTGCTTACCAAAATACAGGGCATTTCATGGGTTTGTAGTAACCCCCACAGGATCTGCAGCTGACAGTCCTTTCTTCAAGCAATTTTCTTTGGCTTCCGCTTGCCTGCTTCATAGTGAGGTACTCCTTTCTGTATTGTTTGTGTGTTGCCTTAGGATTTTGCAGTCTTGTAATCCTGTCTAGTCCAGCTGGTTCTGCTTTTTGCTCCAGCTTCTGCAGCCTGGCATTTGTTATCTCAGCCATTTGGCACATTCTAACTGCCTTTTCCAAATTAAGCTCAGAATACTCTAGCAGTCTTCCTGAGGCTTGTGTCACCTATACCTATTAGTATTTGGTCTCTGATCATCCCCAAGCTCCTCCAGCCCACAGCCCACTATCCTATGCTCCTTATTCATGTGGACAACAATGGCACGGCTCGGAGCGCTCCCAGCCAGGTCATGAGGTGCTACAGGGATTTGGGAGCAGGGCTAAAGGGCTTGGGGGCACAGGTGGTGTTCTCTTCAATCCTCCTAGTCTTGGGGTATAGGCTGAGGAGGGAGAGGAGGATCCAGGTAGTGAACCAAAGACTGTGGCACTGGTGTCATCGGGAAGGCTTTGGCTTCCATGATCACAGCCCACTCTTTGGCAAGAGAGGCAGCGAGCTGCTGGGAAGAGATGGCCTCCACCTCTCTCCCCTGGGGAAGAGGCTCTTCTCAGCCAGACTGGCTGACCTGCTCCACTGGGCTTTAAACTAAGCCCGCTGGGGGATGGGGGGACTACTGCCACTGCTGGCCTGCTGAGCAACCCTTGCAAAGCCAGCAGGCCAAGGCACTTAAGGGAGCCCACCCATGCCGAGCTCTGGTACAATCTGTGGGCAAGGCAAGAGCCCCCAAGGGGACACTTGCCTACCTGTACACAAATGCCAGGAACTTGGGGAATAAACAGAAGGTATTCATCCTCCTGCTTAACACAAATTATTATGACATCATAGGGATAACGGAGACCTGGGGGGACTCCACCCATGACTGGACCAAGGATATAGACAGCTATACCCTGTACAGGAGAGATCAAGTAGATAAAAGGGGTGGGGGTGTAGCTCTCTATGTTAAGGAAAGCCATGGGTCCCTGCGAGCTGATGTTGGTGACCAGGGTGGACGACTGGAGACTCTCTGGGTTAAAATCCATGGGAAACATGGCACAGGGGACACAACGATGGGAGTCTACTACAGACCTCCCACCCAAAGTCAAGAGCTTGACCAGGAGTTCAGCCAGCAACAGGCTGAGGCCTCATGCTTCAGGACCATGGTTGTCATGGGTGACTTCAACTACCCAGACATCTCATGGGAGGATCACTCAGCAAAATCCGAGTGGTCACAAATCTCCCTATCATGCATGGATGACTTCTACCTGACTCAAGAAGTCTACGGGCCAATGAGAGGTACAGCGCTGCTCAACCTGATACTGGCTACTGGAGATGACCTAATTGGTGACCAAGTGATCAATGGGAAGCTGGGTGACAGTGACCCTGAGCTGATCACCTTCACCATCCGCCGTAAAGCTGGCAAGTCAGGCAGCAACACTGAAGTCCTTGACTTCAGGAAAGCTGACTTTGACAAGCTCAGGAGGCTTGTCAGTGAGGTCCTAAGGGACCACAACTCGAGGGGGAGGGGAGTTCAGGAAGAGTGGTTGCTCCTCAAGGGAGAAATCCTCAATGCACAAGCTAATTCTATTCCATCTCAGAGGAAAGGCAGCAAGAGGGCACAGCAGCCCCCCTGGCTCTCCAGGGATCTAGCAGACCTCCCGAGGCTAAAAAGAAAAGCATACAAAGATTGGAGGATGGGATTCACTTCCAAGGAGGAATATTTTGCACTGGTCCAGTCATGCAGGGAGAAAACCAGGAAAGCCAAGGCTGCAACTGAACTCCAACTAGCTTTGAGATTCAAGGACAATAAAAAGTCCTTTTTCAGATATGTGGGGAGCAACTTTTGACCCCTGCTAAACCAGATGGGACAACTGAGAACTGGCGCCCAGGAAAAAGCCAACCTATAAAATGGGTACTTTGCATCAGTCTTTCATCAGTCCCATGGGATGCCCATGCCCACTACTTAAACAGGACAAGGAGGTCCAGGTGAGGGAGATTCCCTGCCCTCCACCAATGTAGACCTCGTGAAGGAACACCTTGAGAGGCTGGATACCTTAAAGTCAGCAGGTCCTGATAATCTACACCACAGGGTAGTCAAAGAGCTGGCGAGCATCATAGCCCAACCTCTGGCACAGATCTTTGAGATCTCCTGGTGCTTTGGTGTACTGACTGAAGACTGGAAGAAGGCCAATGTGGTGCCTAGCTTCAAGAAAGGGAGGAAAATGGATCCGGCAAACTATAGGCCCATCAGCCTGACCTCTATCCCGGGGAAGGTCTTAGAAAAGTTTATTAAAGAAGCCATCCTGAATGGACTGGCCAACACCAACATCCTGAGGGATAGCCAGCACGGGTTTGTTGCAGGTAGGTCTTGCTTGACCAATCTCATTTCCTTCTATGACCAAGTGACCTATCACCTGGACAAGGGAGAAGAGATTGATGTCATATATCTTGACTTCAAAAAAGCCTTTGATTTAGTATCCCATGATCACCTCTTGGCGAAACTGGCTAATTGTGGGCTTAGGTACACCACTATCCCCTGGCTCCGTCTATGACCAAGTGACCTATCACCTGGACAAGGGAGAAGAGATTGATGTCATATATCTTGACTTCAAAAAAGCCTTTGATTTAGTATCCCATGATCACCTCTTGGCGAAACTGGCTAATTGTGGCCTTCGGTCCACCACTATCCGCTGGCTCGGAAATTGGCTCTGTGGTCAGACCCAGAGGGTAGTAATTGATGGAAGTCACTCATCATGGTGTCCTGTGACCCCTGGGGTCCCCCAAGGCTTCATCCTTGGACCCATATTGTTCAACATCTTCATTAATGATCTGGACATTGAAGACAGAAGTGGACTGGCCAAGTTTGCCGATGACACGAAACTTTGAGGCAAAGCATCCACACCTGAAGCCAGGAGGGCGATCCTGGCTGACCTGGACAGGCTCAGGAAATGGGTGGACAAGAGCCAGACGGTGTTTAACACTGAAAAATGCAAGGTTCTCCACTGTGGGAGGTAAAACCTGCAGCATCCTTATAGGCTCGGCAGTGCTACGCTGGCTAGCACTACAGAAGAAAGAGTCTTGGGGGTCATCTTTGACCACAAGATGAACATGAGCCTTCAATGTGATGCTGCAGCTAGAAAAGCGACCCGAACACTGGCTTGCATCCATAGATGCCTCTCAAGCAAATCCCAGGACGTCATTCTCCCCTTGTACTCGGCCTTGGTGAGGCTGCCGCTGGAGTACTGTGTCCAGTTGTGGGCCCCACAATTCAAAAAGGATGTGGAGAAGCTTGAGAGAGTCCAGAGAAGAGCCACGCACATGATCAGAGGTCAGGAAAACAGACCCTACAATGACAGGCTGAGAGCTATGCGGCTCTTTAGCCTGGAAAAGCACAGGCTCAGGTGATCTGATGGCCACCTATAAGTTTATTGGGGTGACCACCAGTATCTGGGGGAACGTTTGTTCACCAGAGCACCCCAAGGGATGAATAGGTCGAACAGTTATAAGCTACTCAAGACCATTTCAGGCTGGACATAAGGAAGAATTTATTTACTGTCCGAGCCCCAAAGGCCTGGAATAGTCTGCCACCAGAGGTGGTTCAAGCACCTACATTGAGCCCGTTCAAGAAAAAATTGGATGCTTATCTTGCTGGGATCCTATGACCCCAGCTGACTTCCTGCCTTTGGGCGGGGGGCTGGACTCGATGATATTCTGAGGACCCTTCCAGCCCTAATGTCTATGAAATCTATGACTCTTTTAGGTCTTAAAAGTTGCATGTCTGGCTCAGCAGCCTGAGGTCTTTGACAAACTCTTCTATTGTCTCATATTCTTTCAGCTATCTTATGTGTAAATTATATTATTCAAAGGTTTAATTTTGTTTTTGGTATACAATCTTTTTCAAACTTTTTTATTACTGTGCTATAGCTTTTCTGTTCTGCTTCTGACAGTTGTAGGCTATTGTAAAGAGACAGAGATTCTGAGCCCACTATATTAAAAAAATAAAAATAGCTTCCTTGAGTGGATCATCTTTCGCTGTAGCTCCACTGGCCATCATATATATGGTGAAGCTCTGCTTAAATTTCTTCCAGTTTTCTGCTGCATTGCTAGACAGCTTTAACACCTCTGGAATTCTGACATACTCATTCTTTGTACCCCACTCTTGGTACCGTGTGTTATTCTCAAAAGACCAGGGAGATAAACTTATAGAATGATAAAGCTTGTTGATTCAGAGAGTCTTCTTAGCCTACTGATTTGCTGTTCCCTCTTGTTCCTTCCTGCAATCTCCAGACCAATGTAACAACTTAAACATAACACTTTTAAAGGCATCTACACACAGTTAGCTGCTATTCACTCATTTATACTGTGGTTCCTACTGCTGTAAACCTTGATAAAACTAACTGGTGTTTGTGAGCATGGGGAAATTTTGGCAAAGTTTCTCTAGCATGGTGGTTCCTAACTTCGTTAGCCTCAAGTCACCTTTCGTTAGACTTCAGGCACCCCTCGTAAAATCACCCCTTGGAAAATGCCAGCTCTTAGTTTTCACTCATTTTTTTATACTATAGAAACATAATAGAACAATTATTTTGATGCAAAAATATTAGAAAAAACACACCAGTTTTTGACACTAGGATTCCTATTTGAAATATATAGGTATATTTTGTGAATCATATTTATACACCTAACAGTACTAACACTGAGTGGCACCCCAAATAATCCTTGAAAGTATCTGAAGGCACCCCAGGATGCTGGAAAGCCCTTGCTGAGAATCACTGCTCTTGCATAAGTGAGTGTTATGTGAGAGGTTAAGTTACTCAGTTGCCAAGTCAAACAGAAGAAAAATGGACATGAATCACTTCAGTCTTATAATTAAAAACTGGAGATAAGAAAATGCTTCAAATCAGTTTCTAAGAATATTTTCTCAAGTAAAAATAGTGATTACCTTTGGCATTCCCAGTCTCTTTTTTGTATTTACCTTCCAGTGAATACTAGATCGGAGGTTCTCAGCCTTTTTAGATTTAGGGCACCCCTTTATAACTTTTTAAATTTGACAGTACCCTGGTTAAGCATCTCTGTTATACTGTCTCAGCTTAACTCATTGGTTCTTTGGGTGCTATTGCTCCCATTGCCACTGTGGCTGGGTGGAACTACCCCATCCACAACATGTGGAGCCAGACTGGGAAGAGATGTGACAGGAGCACATGCTCTTGCCTGTGTTAGGATGATATGATAAACCTAAAATAGGCAGGAGTTTCCTGTCTTGCTGGTAATCTTCCTGGCCTGACCCTAGGCACTCTTCCCAGAAACAGAGTGAGAGTCTGAAAGGCTCTTCCAGCACCTCAGAGTGCCATTGCACATCTGTTGAGAACCACAGGAGCAGACAGATGTAACAAGTATACCACTATCAAAAGGTGCTATGACATGATGCCACTGTTATATCTACATCATTCTGTTATGATAGCAAAACTGCTCTAACTTGAGTCTTGATTCCTTTAGGGTCAATATTTGGATGATTTAGCTCACTTTTATCATTACAGGATCATAATAGTTACAGCATAACAGCTGCTGCACATTCGTGAGCAGTAGCTTCACCCTCCCCTTTTAAAGCATCCAACGTATGTTTGTCCATACACTTGGAAAGTTCCGGTCTCAAAAATTAGAAAATCATGAGCCATTTACCCCATACTGTTTGAATTTTGGTACCGACTAGTCAGAATAAACTACTTGCTAGCACAAAAATACAATTCAACAGAATTTTACAATTCATGTAAAAAAAATTCAAGAATGTCATAAGTACATATCATTTACAAAGAGAAGAAATGAGTAAATTACTGAAATATTTGCTACATATTATTTCAGCTCTATTCATAATGAATTTTAGGTAAGCACAAATAATCCGATAAGTATGCCCTGTTAATGCTGATTCTTATTTTTCAATAAAAATAATTCTCAAAATTTTAAATATAGCACATGGCCTATAGGATGGTTTGAGTCTTCTAAGTTTTTCTACACTGCATAGAGATGAGTATTCCTTGGAACAGAATTCAGTGTAGTGGGGCATAGTAGATTGCTGCCAGTCTGATGCCTGCCATCTAGTACTGTATAGCCTGCTCTCAGCTCCTACAAGCCAGCAGTCTGCTACATGTGGACACTAAGCTATTGTAGAATATTGCTGAAAGGGGGTACTGGAGGAAAGATATTTCATGCAAAGTTCAGAAACATTGATATTTCAGCAACTAATATACAAACTCCCTCTATTTCTCAGATTGCTTCATTTTGTCGCATTCTTGTTAACGTTGTATATCAAGGGCATACAGACAAGAAAGATAACTGAAGAAGTTATTATGCCTAGAAATCTATCAACCCAATTCTCAATAGAGTTTGTTCTTCATGTTCATTGAGGACTTAGAGATAATTGAAGGTAAACTTTGAGCTTTTTAATCACATAATACCTTGCATTTTTCTGAACAATTTAGAAAGACTTAGATACTTCCTATTAAATATTCTAACTCTGGAGGGAACCTTCATTAAAAAATGTCTTCCTTTTTAGAGTAAATGGGATATAATAAAGAATCTCTGAAACATAGATTACACAGAAATGTATGCTAACATAAAGTTATAATTCCCTCTACCACCTTCCTTTTATTTACCCGGGTTTCCTCTTTCTTTGTTTTTGCTTCTGAGTAAGATATCTAGATATCCTCCTATTCACAATAGAAACAGTAGCCTCCTGGCAACTGTTATCATTTCTATGGCAGAATGTCACTGTAACTCCCTTTTCTAGTTTCTTCTCTGTCTTACTCTGTTTCAGTGAATTGCCCAATGGGTCTCCCTGTTGTGCAGAAATCCTGAAATGGACTGTTTGTGCAGCAGTCAAAATTATTCCTGAAAAAACAGCAGTCTCTAAATTCATCAAAGTAGGATCCGCAGACCATTATTTCCTGAAAAGGTTAGCTCTAAAAAAATAAAATAAAGAGTCACTGATGTATTTAAGAACAAAATGAAAAACCCTGCCTGATTTGAAATTGAATTCTAAAATAAGATGGTTCTGCTTCATAAAAAGTCTATGTGACCAATCTTTTTTCATCAATACATCAGATTCCTTCTGTAATATGAGAATATGTTCACCTCACTTTAAGGATATGTTTCTTTTCAGTCCATGTTTTGGCTTTCTTGGCTTTTGCTATGCTTGTAGGACCACAAAGGTGAGACAAAAGCATCTGCTAAATGATTCTTTATGTTGCAGAAAGAGACTACCTAGAAATAAAAAAGGCATCAGTGAAATGCATGGTTTAAATTTAGACTTTGCATTTTGCAAAGATTGGCCACACAGATTTATAAATGTTTCTGCTTTCAATATGTGATACTACTATAGAATCCTTGAATAGTTGAAAAAAAAAAACCCTCTTTATATTTAGATTGTACAGTAAAAGTTCTATTATCTGGCATCCCCTGGGAATGGGGGATGCTGGATAGTAAAATATGCTGGTTAGTTGAGTGGCCCTGGCCACCGCTTCTCCTGCTGTGTCTGGGGCGTCCCTCCGCCCCTCCCACGGCATTGCCATCCCTCTCGCCACATTGCTGCCAGTCCTGTGGGCCCTGTGGGCCCCACAGTACAGGGAGGCAGGTGTTGCATAGCCCTGCACAGCCTGTTATGCCCCCAGGCCGTGGGGGCTTGGCAGCACAGGTTGCTTTGCCCCTGGCCATGGGGGCTCAGAGAAACTGGAAGTGTTGCGGTGGGCACTTCTGGTTTCACTTTATCTTACAAGCCGGCATGCCGGTTTATAGAGCATGCCAGCTTGTAAGTGCCCTCCATCCGAGGGTACTGAAGGCACTGGCTGACGTCATTGCAGAGCCACTGGCGGGAATATTTGAACGCTCGTGGCGCACGGGCCAAGTCCCGGAGAACTGGAAAAGGGCCAATGTGCTCCCCATTTTCAAGAAGGGGAGGAAGGAGGACCCAGGCAACTATAGGCCAGTCAGTCTCACCTCCATCCTTGGCAAAGTCTTTGAAAAAATTATCAAGGCTCACATTTGCGAGAGTCCGGCAGGAAAAATTATGCTGAGGGGAAACCAGCACAGGTTTGTAGCACGTAGATCATGCCTGACTAATCTAGTCTCTTTTAATGACCAGGTTACAAAACACCTGGATGCAGGAGTAGGGGCTGATGTCGCTTACTTAGACTTCAGGAAGGCCTTCGATACGGTATCCCACCCCATACTGGTGAACAAGTTAAGAGGCTGTGACTTGGATGAATACACAGTCTGGTGGGTGGCAAATTGGCTGGAGGGTCACACCCAGAGAGTCGTAGTGGATGGGTTGGTATCGACCTGGAAGGGTGTGGGCAG
>NW_005841928.1:1461232-1478821 GCF_000455745.1 Alligator sinensis
AATGGCACTTTATCGTGCATCAGCAGATGCATGACGAACAGATCCAAGGAGGTGATAATTTCCCTCTATTGGGCGCTGGTGAGACCGCAGTTGGAATACTGAGTGCAATTTTGGGCACTGCACTTCAAGAGGTATGTGGATAACCTGGAGAGGGTCCAGAGAAGGGCCACTCGTATGGTTAAGGGCTTGCAGGCCAAGCCCTATGAGGAGAGACTAGGGCACCTGGACCTCTTCAGCCTCCGCAAGAGAAGGTTGAGAGGCGATCTTGTGGCTGCCTGTAAGTTCATCATGGAGGCACAGAAGGGAATTGGTGAGGCTTTACTCACCAAGGCGCCCCCGGGGGTTACAAGAAATAATAGCTATAAGCTAGCAGAGAGAAGATTTAGACTGGACATTAGGAAGAACTTCTTCACAGTTAGAGTGGCCAAAGTCTGGAATGGGCTCCCAAGGGAGGTGGTGCTCTCCCCTACCCTGGGTGTCTTCAAGAGGAGATTAGATAGGCATCTAGCTGGGGTCATCTAAACCCAGCACTCTTTTCTGCCATGCAGGGGGTCAGACTCGATGATCTATTGAGGTCCCTTCCGACCCTAACATCTATGAATCTATGAATATATGCCAAATAGTGCAGCTTTTACTGTATTAAAAGAGAGGCTGTAAAATTAAGCACTCAAGTTAAGTTAGTGTCTGCAACTGTAAACTGACCACTTTGCATGCCTCCATTATAGCTAGAGACAGAAGTTATACATAAACTGGTTTAAGTCATCAAAAACTGCTTTAAACCTGTAACAGAACAGAAATTTTGTGCACATAAACCAATTTCAAAATGGCTGGAACTGGTTTAAGATAAAACTGGTTGAATGTAGTATCAGACTTAACTTATTTGTGTCAAACCAGTTTATGAAACTTCTGTGCCAGACTCCTTCCTGGTTTAAGTTAAATCAGAGTCCCACAGCACCCCAGCATGCTTTCCAGACCTGGGCTGGGCTGTCTGCTTCAGCAGAGAAGGGTTAGAGTGGGGGAAAGGCAGAGTCTGTCCACCCCCCACCTGCAGGCAAACCTTATCTGGGGTCTGGAGCCAGGGAAGGAGGTTAAACTTCCCTTTCCCTGAGTTCAGAACTGTCTTGCCTGCTAAAAACTTACTGCTGTCTGTGACTGGACTACAAATTCCAGAGGCACCTGGAAGCAGGTAGAAGAAGTGATGAGCAATCCTGCAGAGTCCTGCTGCTGTGATTCTGCACTGCAAATCCCAGAGACTTTAGGGGCAGCAGGAAGAGGAAGTAAACACACATCCCATGCTTACTACATGCCAGAGAGCTGTGCTCTAGCACTCCCTGGCTTCTGGCCTGAGCCACTCTGGGTATGTGGTTGCATTTTCTGAATCAAAAGTGGATGTCTGTCCAGTTGTTTCTCCATTTAATCTCTGCCCCTTAGACTAACCTGTAAAGACTGAATTGATTTAGTTTTGGGTTTTTTGACTGTCAGTACTTAGCCTATAAGACTATAATGAAAGCTATAAACCCAGTGTGTTTTAAAGCTATTTTCGGTGGAATGCAGAGACTCATATTTTGGGATTCAGGTTTAGGGGTTGAATGTGCTATAATGCTTACAGAATCTTTTCTGTCCCTAGCACAGCTAATTTTGGCACAGTCTGTGCCTCCTGCTCAGTGATTCTCAATCAGGGTGCTTTGAGATCTTTTCAGGACTGTTTTGAGCATCAGAAAACTAGTACACTTTAGCAGTGTTAGGTGTGTAAAAGTGATTCACAAGATAAAACAAAATATTTCAAATAGGAATCCATACTATTAAAAACAATCCAACCTGTCATGGTCCTTAAATCTGTTTTTTTTCTATAGTAGGTCTATCTACATATGCTATTAGTGTGAAGCAATAAACTCCAGTGCAGAGTTTATTGCTCCTGGGCACCACATTTACACCTGCGCCCAGGACCGGAGCACATTAAGCTGGGTCAGAGCAGCCCCAGCTGGCAGGAGGCCTGGGGAATCAGCCTGCCAGCCTGAGGCTGCTCCAACCCAATCAGTGTGCTGCAGAGGGGCTGGCTGGGGCATGAGGCTGCTCCAGTGAGGGGATAGCTAGCAGGCAGCACCCACACTGGAGCACCCTCATGCCCCAGCCAGCTGTATCAGCGTCTACATGTGCAGAGCAGCAGAACAAAATGCAAGTATTACTCTGCTGTGAAATTACTTAGTGAGGCCTAATAAGGCCACATGTAGATGGCAAACATTCATAGATAATTAGTAGGGGTGTGCAAAATGGGCCGTATTCAATTTAGATTCAGATTCGGCCTGAATTGAGGATAGTGATTCAATTAGTTGATTCAGATCGCTGTCCTGATTCAATTTCACTGAATCCGAATCTGAAGATTTGATGCTGATTCAGAGAATCAGAGATTTGGTCATAGCCACAACTTTAAATGTCTGTACCAGGCATGGCTCATGAATTCTGCAATGGTGGGGCAGATGGAGCATCTGTCAAGAGTGGGGTGGAGGCCCCCGTGTGCTTGGCGGCGAACCCAGAAGCAGACCGGAAGTACTTCCAGTCCACTTCTGGGTCCACAGCTGAGCACGCAGAGGACCACCCCCCACACCCCTTAGCTCAGTGATTGGTCACAGGGGGACCCTGGGTACCCTCCCAGACCCAGGAGGCACCACCCGCCAAGCTGGGGGGTTGGGGGGCACCCTGCACACTCCTCAGCAGACCCCAAAGTGGACCAGAAGTGCTTCTGGTCCACTTCCAGGTCTGCTTCCAAGCATGCTTGGGAACCCCCCATGCTTCTGTGGGATGCTCCATCTTCCCCAGCATCTCAGCATTCATGAGCTTCCTGGTACCTTGAGGTATGTAGAAAAAAATATAAAGCTGTGTCTATGTCTGAATCAGCAAATCTGTCTGAATCTCTCCAAATCAATTCAGAGGGTTCCGATTTGATTCAGAGAGATTAAAGGGTTTCCTGATTTGATTTGGATTTGGAGATTTGGCTGCTGAATTGGGCCGAATCTCCACTGAATCAAATCAGTGACTGAGGTTTTGCACAGCCCTACTAATTAGTCTACTTTGCAGTAAACACCTTGTATAGATGTGCCCAGTTAAAACTAGGAGCTGGCATTTTCCAACAGGTGCTTTCAGTCAAACAAAGGATACCTTCAGTCTAAAAAGGTTTAGAACCACTGCTTTAGCTTCTACCTACATTCTCCTCTATATTCCTATACATTGTATGTTGGCCCATGCCCTTCTGCTTCCTTTGACTGCTTTCCAGCCTGGCTTAATGTCCTATATATAGGATTATTGTATTAGAGGCTAAAAAAACACAGGAAACAGAGCCATTAACTTGAACTTGGGGAGAAGCCACATTTCCTGCAAGATCCAAGACTCTGTATTAAATATTTGTGAGGTCCAGTGATAATTCATGAGTTAATTAACTTTTCCTTGTCTAATCAAATGCCTTGTTTTCACCAGGATTCTGCAGTGAAAGAGCTAATGAATGTTAGTTAACCTACAGTCAAAAATGCAATTTTTCATTAAGCATTGACAGGGATTAGACCAGCTACTCAATCTGCTCTGAGATGGGTACAAGAGAGATTACTACAATTGTACTGTCAACATCATACTCCTAGTTCACAGTTTCTGAGCATAAATGGGATATTTCTAGTGGTACCAGTTTTGATATTTATCACAAATGGGACAGGAAAATATGGAACCAAAGGCCATATCTCTTTAGATATCCTCCTATACCTAAATGTTAGTGTGAGCCAGTCCTCCAAAGCAGATCCCAAACCTCCAGAAGGATATGTGAAAATCCTCTGAGTATGTTCTCCCCAGAGCTGATCTGTTCAACAGTATCTAGGTTGGTTCAGAGTTATTTTGGAGATTTAGGGTCATAGGAAAGTGGAGCTGGCAGGGACCTCATAAGGTCATCTAGTCTAGCCTCCAGCTCATGGAAGGATTATCCCTGACCAAACCATCTGAGCCAAATGTCTGTCTAACCTTCTTTTAAAAATGTCCAGGGCTGGAGATGTGCAGTGGTGTGATGGTCTTTCTCCCTATTTCCTGGCTTCATACTAAATTTGTACCTTATAAAAACATTTTGGAGTCCTCAGAACATCTGATATTTTTTCCCTGGTCAAAAAAGTTTGCTTTGGGTTTCAAAAATTTGGCCTAGGTTCTCTTAACACACTATTCAAAAGCTTTCAAATTTCAGCTCATCTTCACTGAGTCTTCGCAAAGTTTTAATTATAATATGTAATTGTAGCTTTTTACACTGAGCCAAACCTTGCTTATCTTCTAAACTTAACTCCTATTGATATCCATTCAAATGTTTAGCTGAGCTTTTAGTCATATCAAAGACTACTTTGGTGAGTAAGCAGAGAAAGATTTAGCCCATGTGCTATGATCTGTTATGGAAAGTGGTTCTTAAATTCACAAATAATGCTAGGCAAATACTCAAAAATGTTACAAAAACACAGTTTCCTCCAAGTCTATGTTTTGAAGTAAATCTACATAGATGTCAAGGTTTTGTGGTGGTGCTGTTGTCAACTTGTCTTTTATGGATCAATAGTGAAATGGAAACTTTCTTTGTTGGGTTTTCTCATTCTATTTGTGTTGAGCTCAGGGGGCAGGAGTGAGGGAGGAGGGTCATGCTATCACTGTGTATTTAAGCTGCTTGCAATTACCCTCAACCCCTGCAAAGCATGTCACAGCAGTATAGTATTTATTCCCTGCCACAATGAAAGCCACTGTCTTATGCATCCCAACAGGAGTCCAGGTATAATGCCATGCTTATAAAGAATATGAGGGCACAATATAGGGATAACATATTTAAACATCACATTACTACACCTTTGAGTATAACTTTTTCCAGTCCAGATTTTCTACTCAGAAGTTGAGCTGCATGGGTCCTCGGCAGGTTGCTGAAGTGAAAATTATATTTGTCTACTACCTATTATTTTCTTAACACAATGTTCATCCTATATAATATTATTTGGAAGGATTATTAACCTTAACCTCACAGTTTCAAGGGCACTTCAATAAATATTGTCCACTTAGTTCTGGTTAAGTAGATAATTTTTCTGAAGGTTTTAAAAAACACCACAAGCTATTACAATATTATTACATAAACTTAAAAATAAACCTTCATGCAACCAAAAGTTGTCTGGTTATATTTAATTAAATGGATAAGCCTTCATGCCTTATAAATGTAGGACTGACATTAAAATTGTCAACGTGTTCTTTATCATTTTATAGCAAAATTATTTTTTAAATTTGCAAATATCAGTACCATACAATTGAAACATTTATAGTATACTTTAATTCAGGTTTTAAATCACACTATCATTTTTCTACCTTCAGTCCCACCAGCTTCCTTCCTTTGAGGGCTGTGAAGAAGATAATTAAAAAAATGTTAACAAATTAGTGGTAGAGTCCAGTAAAATAATTGCAGTGCATTTTCTTTTGCATTCTTTCCTTAATCTCTTCTCTTTTTAGCACAGATTTTCAAAAATGAATTACAGTGCCTGGTTTCTTGGATAGGCAGCTTGAGACACCTTTATAATTATTATTTTTTAAACAGCTGAATAAAATCATGAGACCCATGAACAAGTTTTTTTAAGTGATTTCAAATTGAGTGCCCCAAATGTTTATTCACTTTTGAAAGTCTTGGCTTCTAGGAAATGAGATAAGCTTATTGTCATGAACACTTCTGGTTTCTCTTGCCAGAAATCCCTTTACATAATACAATGTGATGCATTGCCTCCCCAGGCTGTCTGTGGTTTAATAGATGATCAGGTAGAAGGGTTGTGCAATGCTAAATACTCTTTCTAATTCACTTGGAGATACAGTATCTGTTAATGATTCCATCTCAGCAGACTAACAAATTCGTATCAATGTCAGCTCCCACTTGATTAATTAATGTGCATAAGACAACTGATCATGGGAATTCTCTACCCTTTTTCCCAGTGCACATTCCGCACAATTAGTCATAGTCACTCAAAGGCTTCATATGATGAAGTCAGCAAAATGACATTTAGCAGGGAGTTAAATACTGGATCAGACAAACAAGGTTGGTTGAAGACAATATCCATGAGAGAAATGCCAAATAATCATCAATTTTTAAAATAAAATCCTTGTTTCAGCGGCTTGTTTAATGGGTAGCACCACTAGTAAGTTAACATTTAAGTAAATGTTATTACAATTTTGTTATTACTTAATGATTTTGACCTTTAACTCCTGTCACTAATTGCTAAATAGCACTTGCTCATCTTCATCATTATGCTTAATTTAAATTCATTTAACAATTTAGAATTACAAGTTGTAACTTTTTGCGGTACATTTGTTTCTTTTCTAAATCTTTATGCTTAAATACAGGATGTAATACTCAAGGTCTATACTTAACAGCTATTTTGATAGTTGTGATGGTCGCGCTTAGGATGCCTCTTCGAACCCTCTTATAATCTCCCAGGGAACTATAGGTACTCTGACTTTCCTGCCTGCCACGTCTTGGATGTTGTTATTATATGTTCTAATTTATGATGTCACTAGTTGGGAGGGTTATTATATATAGTTCGGTGGGGGGTTGTTTGTTTGTTTGTTGGGGGGGGGTTGCCTCTGTTAGGGGTTCTGGTATTATAGAGGAATACCTCACTCACCTTCTCAACTATTCACATGAACTCACCGATATATATATATTCACAGTCTGATTCAGATTAACACATGCCTTTATTTTTATCTTTTATCACTCTATACAAACTTTATTTACTTTTAGGCAGAAGTTGTCCATTTATATCCTTTTCCTTTTCTTTAGCCTTATCAGTCATATTGATTTTGTAATTCTATCTATATAATGTTTTTATGTAACTGCTATCAATTTGGTTGGACTGAACTTAGTATTAGAAAATGAAGTCTCTTTCTCTCTTGTTCGTCTGTTTATCTTTTTTGAGCAGGTTTTTATCTTCAGACCCCACCATAGACTTTCTCTTTATTTTGTTGCTATAAGTGTGTACCTTTTATCCTGTGTGTGCCTGAAGCCTTGAATCCTCATGACAGACAACCAGATGCTGTCTCTAAGCTTGAGAGAGTGGGTCAATTCACTCTCTTCTTTTTTTTGTTTACTTTCCAGGGGAGCAGCCAGACTTGCCCCGTGATGTCTCCTTGGGGATCCACTCCTCTTCCTTGGAGCTCCGCTCTCTCTGGTGTCATGAGAAGTCTTGAGGTAAGTCTCTTATCCCCTGGGGATCCTCTATCTTCCTCTTGTTCTCTTTCAGCCCCTCTCTCTTTTTCTTTTTAAACTCTCATCTCCTCTCTTTTTTTGGCTCTTGGAGCTTCCATCCTAATATGGTAATGGCTCCGGAAGCAGCATTCTGCAGCTTTTTTCTACAAGTCGGTGTTTACTCTTTCACAATAGTGCAAAACTATTTACATAGATTTTGGAAGTCTGGTGTTGGGAGTAGGTGCTGTAAGGTTTTGGCCCTCTTTGGCTTGGTGTTTTCCCAGAGAATGATGGCAAGGTGAGGAGAGGTTGTCACTATCCCCCAGATACTCTGTGATGTTGTTCTTTTCTTTCCTGCCATGACTGTGATCTTTCTTTTTAAATATGGAGGTAGTGGTTCCATGGAGTGATAGGTCTTGGCCAGTTAGGGGAATCTCATTGTGGGGCTCCACCTCTCTTATACCCCATCTGTACCGCTTCCCAGATGTTCCTTAATTCAGGTGCTTCCTGGATCTTTTTCCCTTGGGGACTGACCCCCTACATCCCAATTGTGGGCCCTCCCTAGGTGAGCAGGGTCTGGGTCTGGTATATCCCATGCTGTCATTCACACCCAGCTTGTCTGTTTCTCTAATGGACTAACAGCCTCCATGTAAGGTCACTTGAGTCAGTCTATGCAACTTGTCCATCATATCCCTGGGGTACACTAGCCACCATCCATCTCACATTTGGGGGCTGACGCCCCATATAAATTTGTTAGTGCATTCACAAGTAAGCTTATTTCAGTCTGCCCCTTTAGCCTGGGGATAACCCCCACTTTTTGCCAGGACACTATGACTGTCCAAAACTGGATCTGGAAGGAAAACAAAATGAACTTAACTATTCTCTTGCATCTTTTGCACCTTTCCCCCCTTTTTATCAATTCATTCACAGGTCTTCACCCCAAACAAGGTAAAGAAAAATCTACTCAAACCTATTCCTGTCTTCCAATTGGGGATGATTCTCCAGCATCAGTTTACACTGTCAGTCCCTTCCCTGGCCCAATCAATTTCCATGGACAGGTGCTGCCTCAGGTTGCCACATTTCCAGGAGGCAGGGATCCCAAGCTGTATACTCTCCTCAAGTCCTCAGGTAACTGCTTGGTATGGATCTTTGCTCCTGTACCTGGCAAGCAGGCCCCACAGACTGTTGGGGATTACAGCATTCATGGGTGGTCCTCTGCCCATATGTGCCAGTTGCTGCATACCCTCCTCATGCAGTTAGCTGCTGGCCAGTGCCAGCCAGAGAATCCTCCTGCATCTTCCCTCCACAGATGCTGCTGTCTCTCTCCAGCAGCCCCTCTTTAGAGTTGGAAGTCTTGTTCCAATCTTCCCAAATGCCAGTCTGAACAGAGCATGAACCCTGGAAGTGTGTCGGGGTGCTCTGAGCTCTGGCTGTTTCTTTTCATGCCTGCAGTAAGCAGAGGATGATTATCACCCTTGAGCTTCCCCTCATCCCCAGAGCTTCTCTTTTTACATCTGGTTACCATGGCTGTGAACATGCATTTCCTCAGGGACCTTTTGCCACTGCTACTTGTCCCCAGGGAATGCCTGGTACAAAGCAGGTTACCCCATGTGGGATAGGGGAGGCTGAGGCCAGCAACTGTGCTGGCCCCAGAAGCTTTACCTGGGGGATCTGGGGGTCTTGGGGAGCTGCAACCACAGTGCTCCTGCAGCAGGGAGCCTGGTTGCTACCATGTGCACTGCCCTGCTTTTTTTTTGGCATAGGCTTTTTTGACCCCAGGATCACCCAGAGTCAGAATGACCCCCCACACTGCATAGAAGCAGCATGGGTAATGCCTCCATGTGTGGAGTGTGGTGCTGCAGGTGGGTCTGCAGTGCCACATACCTCATATCCACATTCATCTGGATGCAGCCCATGTGTCTATGTAACATCAGGGTACAATAATGGCAACTCTAGCTATGGTTGAAAGTTAGTACTGCGGGTTCCACTAGAATTAGAAATGTATTCTATATTCAACATCTGGAAGATAGTGTTAATAGGAAGAAAGTAACTTTTGATGTGGAAGGACATGTGGACTTCTACCTGGTTTCATTCTTTTCTCTTATATTACTCAGCATTTACCAAGGCCAATGGGAGAAGTGATGATACTACTTACTTGGGCTAAAGTACCAATAGCATTCAGCTAAAAACTTATAAGTCTGAAACTAGACCATGGTCAACAGATGACTAAAGTGAAAATTCAGCCAAGATTAGGGTAAAACAAATAGGAAAATAGAAGCACTATGAGCAACTCATATTTTCTCTATGACATTCTCCTGTTAAGGACATGAGCCTCAAATCACTGACAGCTGACAGACTTCTGTAGTTTCAATCCAGTCTTTACTCATATAATCACATTGACAAAAATACTTGCTCTCTATGCTCATCTTTCTGTTAGATTCAATCATGACTGTAGATGTTCAGGCATTTATGATCTTACTGCTTGAATTTTAGAAATCCTATCAGGATGATGCCAGCTGTACAAAATTCATCAGCTTGTGGGCTTCAAAACACAAGGTCAATGAGTGAGTTATCCTCCGATGCTCTGTTCCTTGTACTGGCTCCCTATAATAGAGTCCAGCTGAGGGTCTCTATCTTGCATCTGAAGGTGTCTATAGAACTGGAATGAGAGGCTACCTCAGAAATTACCTTTCTTTCCAGGATTATGATGTTCCATGCTACAATGCAATGAAATCATGACACTGTCAACAAAGGACAAAGATCATAAGTGTAGAAGACTGATCTCTCCTGAGAGGTAGACCTACTTTCTGGAACTTTTTTCTGTAAGAATGGTTATCATAGGCCTGTATTAAAAGAAAGATTCATTTTTTTTAAAACTCAGCTTGTCCTTAACAAATGGTGGAGACTAAAGGGCTAAGTCACACAACAAGATTTTGACAAACTGTGGAGAGAGAGAGAGAAGAAGAAGAAGGATGGAAATTCTATTGAAACTAAATAGTACTATTTAGTTGGTCTAATAAAAGATATCACACCTACCCAAAGAACCTTGCCTGCCTATGTCCTTAGACCAATATGACTACAACCAACAACCCTAAAAATGGATCTTACATTTATCTTTTAACACAAGCTTATGGTAACCATTCTTATAGAAATAGCTCTGTGAAGGAGATCTACTTCCCAGGACAGATCAGTCTTCTACACTTTCAAACTTGATCTTTGCCCTTTGTTGACAGTGTTATGATTCCACTGTGTTGTAGCATGGACTGTCATATGATTAAAAGCATCATTTATAGGCATGTATATACTTAGAAAGAGTAGTGATTTGAATAAACTTTTTGGTAAATATTTTACAAATTTTAAAAAGATTAACCACATTCATATGCTTATTTCTGTAACTGGAGTCCAGGGAATGTCATGGCTCTGTGAAGATTGCTCTCTCTTAAGAAGAAAATCAGGGTACTTCTACACCACTGAAGGACTCTGCCAAAGAATGCTTCAGGAAAACAAAGCATGCCCCCTTCACCCCAAAACAAATGTGATATAGTTACCTTTGGTACATGGCCAACTTCATGCTGAGGTGGTTACATTGCATCTATTTCAGGATGTGGAGCAGGCATGCTGTTCTTCACAGTGGTGCTCCCTAGCATGGTATTTTGATGGTACAGACATGCTATAGTGTTTTGTTCAAAAATGCAAGTCATGTAGTGTGTGAGAAGCACACGTAAATATAGGTTCAAGCGCCCAGTTTTGCCCAGAAGATGAAACAGGAAGTGTGAGTGAGGGAATTAGGAAGGAATCTTTCCTATTTCCTCAGTCTTTTTCACTGAAAATGAATGTGGATGACAGTGGCATAACTAGGGTGGGGTGACTGGGACAGCCACCCTGGGTGCCAACTTATGGGAGGAGGTGGCAGCAGCTGGAAGTTACCACTGCTTTCAAGTTTGGCAGATGCCCCAGGTGCCTGGCCACATTGTTACACCTCTGATGGGTGGAATTTGCATAACACAAGCCAGGGAGAGAGAAGCTGCAGTTTGCACTAAAGCAGCAGAGCATGGTGAGTCCCGTTTACAGATTGTTTAAACACCCCCCACCCTCCTCCAAACTTCTGGATGAAGGTGAAATCAAGAAACCTTCCACTTGAGAAAGCTATAAATACTTTGTCATGATGGGTATTACAAATTGAGCCATTTATATAAAAGAAATTAACTAGAGATTACATAATATAAATATGTGTGTGTATATATAGGGTAGCTAACATCATTTAATAGCTTCTATTTACCCTTTTGTCACAATTAAAAAAAAAAAAAGCCACAGGCAATGAAATTGAGAGAGCAATTTAAAAATGAGAAAAAAACCTAACAGTTGGATAAAAAATACCTTGTCATCCCAAGTAACCACTGTCAAGGACTCGAGAGCCAAAAGCTTAGTATGACACAAGAATAAATTAGATACTTATATATGAATAAGGATATAATCAGCCATTACACTAGCCAAATTAAAAATCCACAAGCCAATCACTAGATGGATTGATGCATCCATAGATTTTTGCAAAAGTTCTCCTTATGAAACTTTTTTGTTTTCCATCCATCTAATACTGCTAGATTCTGAAACAGATAGTCTGTTAGCCTGATTCAGTATCACAATTCCTGTGAAAGCAATAAGCTGCCATGCCACTGTGAGGACAGGTTCAATTTGTGATGTTTGGGGTGATAGCACTCTGGTTTGAAGATAAACAGAAGCTGTGCATATTATATAACTAATCTTTTAACAGTAGGCAACCAAATAGTTGAGCACCTGGTCCTGTGTTTTGTTGTTTTTTGCAAATTCTATGATTCATTTGGCATTTGGACTAAACAGCATGATTATTATATTATTTCTCTATTAATCTGTGCAATCACTACATTTGTGCTCAGGCTTTGCTGACACCATGGTTTATAAACCCCTGACTTAAAATGACTCATAAATGTTAAGTCTGCTCCTGTCTGCTGAAGTCAGATATGGTTCCTCAGTATTATTTCAATATTGTTTATTACTATTTCACTTATTAAGATTTGTGTCTTGGCTGTTGATCTTTGATACTGAAATCCTCCAAACTCCTTATGTTTGAACAATGTTTGTATAAACCTCTTTACAGAACCATGGAAAAGTATATATTTCCAAAATATCTTTGCTCTTGAAAATTACAGTGGTGCTACAAACACTGTGATAAACATTCTGAAAGCCTTTTCTAACACTGCTATTCTTGCTTTGCTGACTGGATTGTTTTATGAACAGATAACATCAGTATGAAAAACTAAACCTCTTCAATCAAATTTTTTTTTCCTATACTGATTTGTATGTGCTCTTTAAAATTTGATTCCCCACAATGGGTACTGAAGCTTTAAATATTAATGTGATTTTAATATTGCATAAAAAAGACAGAAGTTTGAGACCTTCTTATGCTCTAATATAATTCTTACAAAGTAAGAGCCAGTTATGTATTATCAAGACTTGATTTAGCTAGTGGCATGTCAATGAAATATAACAAATCTGAGCCCTGTGCCATGAAGAATGTGGAGTTACTCTTTCATTATTCACTCCAATCTCATAACTTCAGTGGCATACAAGGCATGAAATGTATTGTCAAAAATATAGTGTTGAAAGTACAGTGCCATTAAACATTTTATCCAATTGACAACAGTGCTTCACAAGGATTGAACCTTAAACTTATCTCTATTCTGGGGGAAGGGAGGGTGAGTTTAAAAACCCCTAAAACATCAATACATTTCACTGTGCTGCCTGGCTCTTTTTTTGCAGAGAAAAGTTTCCCGTCAGCAGTTTTTTTGTAACATACAATGATACAAAGGTTGTTTTTGTGAATTCCCCCTCCTATTGAGAGTGTGCTGAAGACAGTATTTGGTTTTGTTGCCATTTTATAAACAGTGAAAAAATAAAAAATGGTATCTACAGGAATATTGACAAGTGGTTAAGGAACAAAATATTTTGATGCTCCTGCTTTCTTCGTAAAGGCCAATCATTGAATTAGTCCTTCCTAAAAGAGGCTTGTCATAGTTCAGTAATTTTATTTATGGTGCTGCTAATCCAAGTCTTCCCCTTATTCCAAAATACTTACAATATTCTCTAGTACATGCAGACATGCAGAGTGACTAAGAAGAGATGTGTACTTGGAATCATAGAATAGAAGCCAGTATGCAAAATACTGGTCTGTGAAAATGCTATGTGGCAGTGAGGATCAGAGCGAATGGCATCCTCACTGCCAAACATTTGCATTTTCACAGATCTGCATTTTTCATATTGGTTTCATTTTTACGCAGGAGAGCACACACAACACCAACAGACTCTCCCTATGCCTGAAAAAGGGTGTTTGTGCCCAAAAGCTGGCAAATAACAACTTTCCAACTATTTAGTTGGTCTAATAAAAGATATCACATCTACCCAAAGAACGTTGTCTGCCTATGTCCTTAGACCAACACGGCTACAACCAACAACACCAAAGCATGGAATATTTTCCTATATTGTGGAAGTGCTCGCCTGTGCGCGTGCACGCACACACGCGCGTGCGCGCGCGCGCGCACACACACACACACACACACACACACACACAGAGTGTCTGAAATTCTCAGACCCTAGGAATACTGAGTAAATGAATTTTGTGACAAGGAATTTTGTGGAGATTGAGACAGTATGGACATCTCTTTGTGGCCCAGAGGCAGTGCGAGGGGAGACAAGCATAGCTTGTCCATGGACACTAACTCATGGTCTGCTGCCCCCTCCGTGCATGTTTCATGGCCATTGAACTAGCATAGTTTATGGACTCACTATTCTGACTCCTGGCATACCATAACCCTAGCTCCTTCTCTCTCTGGGGAAGTAGGCTGTAAAAGTGCTTGGCATCATGGCCATTGGTGTCTGCAAAGGTAGCCCTATCTGACCTCACAGTAGCCCATGTCCCAGTTCAAATTTTCATAAAATAAATATTCAAATTAAGGTGGCTTAGCTAGCAGCTTGTCTGACGGCTAATAGTAACTGATCTCATTAATGAACCAAACACTGAAACTCTAGGAAGGACTTTTTCGTATTTAAAAAAATAGGTGTAATCTGAGCTACCTATGCTTCCGTGTGTCTCTATGTAACATTAGTTGTTTAGGGTTTTGGATCAAAAGTTTGATCCATGATCCAGTAAATGGAAACCTTCGCAGAGAAGATTGCATGGAGAGCTTCAATTTAGAATGTTTGCGAATCTGAAGTTTTGTGCAATCTTTTTGGCAGGTTAGGACAAGACAGGAGAGATTACAGGAAGCTGACATTTATATTATTTATAGCTGGATGACAATTGGTTTAAATAAATCCAAACTCTGGCCTCTGTGCACAAATCTATTGTCTATGCGGACTTATTAGGTGCACTGGATAAGGATTTCATTTCACTACATCAGAAGCTACAAATAATACCTTGTCATTGCAATTTTTCACACGTTTTCAAGTTTTCCTGTTTTCAATATCAGAGCAAACTCATCTCTCTAACCCACCGCCAGAGGCAACTAGACTGGAACAAACCTCAGCTGAGGCTTGCACATAATGAAAAAAAAATGTAAACATAAAAGGGAGAGTTAATGGCCACAGCCATTCCAATAGGTCTTCATCCCACGGGCTTTGCTAGTTTTGTAATAGTATGTGGGGAGGGGGGAGGGGGATAACATTGCTTTTACTTCCTTTGCTGCTGGTGCTACCTTTTCTAGTGTCACTAGGGAATTGTCCAGCAAAAGCACTCTGGAAAGTAGTATAACTTTCATTACTTTTTTTTCCCCTTCCATCTTTTTTTTCTGCCAGTGAACTACTGAAAGACTCCTGCATTTTCAGATAAGGGACTAGGTAAAGGAGCTAAATTATTTACTGTTGATAGTATATATGAAAAGCATGAATATCAAGGTATTTAGAATTAGTTGCATACAGTATCTTACATACATATATTAAAATATTTAAACACATTTATTCAGCTTCTGTTTGTGTCGAGTTCAGATTATGGAGTACCTCTTTGGAATTTATTTCTTTCATACAGAACACTAACAAAGTAATTTTAAGGACACCATTGTACAAGTAGTCTTGGAAAATATTTTTAAATCACCTTTTGTAGGTATTTTCACTTACCATATGTGCACATTTCAGTCACAGTAGTATAAGAGTGATTGTAGCATAATGTACACATACCCAACATAAGTTTAAATTAGGTGGGTTGGTTACTGATAGCAACATAGCTAGGGCAGCTCAATGTAGGCTTCAGAATCTGCCTGAGATGAAAGGTAATACTTAGATAGTTAGACCATGCTGAGTTCCATGGTGCCAAAATTAGACTACTACTGGTACTGCAGCAATCTAATTTGAAACTAACTTGGGTATGTCTATGCTAATGCTACGCCTGCAGTGTAGACATGTTCTATAAAAACCTGATTATGAAGAGTTATGCTTGTCTAGTCAGGAAAAGAGTATGACACCTGACTGGTTTGACTTATAAGCAAAGTTTGAACAGCAAGAAAAAGAACAGATTAAATTCATGAGAGGCATCACTGAATAATTTCAGATAAGAGGTTCAAGAAAATTATAATCTGTTTACAGGAATAAAAATTCCTTTGATTTCAATGACAGCAGAGTTAAATCAATGCTACTTTGAAAGTCCCACCCTAGAGGTATATGCTCCTATGGAATGTATGTAAGTCAATCAGTGAATTTCATTCATTTTCAGCTGAATGAGCAAAAAAGAGAAAGAAAAGAAAACAGGAGATAAGTTATCTATATGCCAATATCAATACATGCAACTACATAAGAAAATGGTGTTGTTCACTGCCATTTTTTGTACTTCGTTCAAAAGTTACAGCAGGGGGAAAAACTCTAATTCAAGAAAAGCAAATTAAAATATTTTTCCAATCAGCTTTTGCTGATGCCTACAAGGTACAAGAAAAAACAGGTGATCGTTATTTTTACACTACCTGTTTATTACTAATAAAATTACTGCAGTACTTCAACATACTGCCATACTCACAGGACTGTGGGCATATGGGTGTTAGCTGAAATAAAATGGTTACCCTTTCACCCTCACACTGCTCAACTCAATAAAATGAAATTAGAGTTGTGGGAGGACAACAGGATTATTGTAGAATCATCATTTCCTTCAGCATTTATCCTTTAAATTTGACCTTTGCAAGAGTTCATTGTGCCGAAATTGATAGATCATACTCTTGGGAAAAAGTCATCCCGAATACCTGAGAGCTACTGAGCTAACTGAATAAGCAACCCCAGTGTGTGTGCATGTGTGTATTTAAAATGTGTGCATATGTCAAATTTAAAGGAAAACATGCCACAGGGTTTTCCTAGTGAATTTCTTTTGTGGTTGGGTGAATTTGTCTACAGCTAAAAATGCAGTGAATGTACTAGAGAATATTGTAAGTAATTGTAAAATAAAATGATGGTAATAAACAAACACATACTAATTCTTAAATCTACAAAGAAGAGTCAGAATTTCCCAGCTTTCCATATTCTTGGCCAAGATTAGTGACTGAATGAAAGTTAACCAGCTGCAACTTAATCCATGAAATATCAAAGTTATGGGTGCAGAAACAAAAAGCACTTTGAAAAAATCACTATCTCCAAACAAGCAATTCCAATGTGAGAGTCCATTTTTAGGCCACTATCAAGGTCAACACCAATCCTGACCTCAATTGTAGAGTTTGTCTCTGGAACAGAGCAACTATCCAAGAAAGTCAGTACCTTCAAATAAGATGTAAGTCTATTTCTCTTCAATCCAGCTCTTTCTCTCCCCAAATTAGATTTATAATTCAAAACTGAATCAGTAACTCCCATCCAAATTTCTACAGAATAGGGAAGGAGCAGAACAAACTTATTATAGAACTCTTTGGACACATATCTAGCATTAAAAAAACATAATGCTTTTGACTTAAGTGGAGATACCTGAGTTACTCCAAGTGAGCTGGTCACTTCTGTTTACTTTAACAGACTCCAGGCACTGTGTACAGGGTAAATTTTAAAGTTTAATAATATGAATGGAACATGAACCTTTGTAAGACACTGTGAGACCTGAAAATGAAAAGTTCTCTTTTAGAATGATTATGAATAATTATTATTTTAGTAGCCAGTCGTCTGTCAAAGATGATGGGGGGGCAAAGATGGAACACCGCCACCCGACACCTGACACTGCCAGTGCTCGGCCTCTGGCCCTGTGGGGCCCCTCCCCACACTGCCTTTCCCACCTGGCCCCTCAGTTCCCACCATCATGGTGGGGGGGTGAGGGGGGCCTGCCCCACCTTTTTGTCCAGCCCTGTTCCCCCCCCACTCTCCCTTCCCCCCTCACCGCATTGGGTCTA
>NW_005841928.1:1478865-1486852 GCF_000455745.1 Alligator sinensis
GGGCAGGAGGACAAGTTCAGTGCCTCTGGCCTCACCCTCCAGCTCCAGTCCTGCTGGGGGATGGTGGGGATGGTACTGCCATGACAGCAGGGACTGAGGGGCCGGAGCAGCGGGGTGTGAAGCCAGTGGTGCTGGCCACACCCCACCTGCTGTGACCCTGCTCTTTGGAGGCAGAACGGGATGGCAGGGATGGCACCACCTTGACAGTGGGGACTGAGGGGCAGGGCGGGGACAGGGCCAGTGGTGCTGGCCTTGCTCCCTGGCTCTGGCCCCTCAGCCCCCGCTGTCATGGAGGCAACATCCCCATAGTCCCCCTCCACCTCTGTGTCCACTTCTCATCCAGCCCCATTCCCCACCCCCACTCCCCTTTCCCTCCCCTGTTGCATCAGGTCTGGGCCCGTTCTCCCCCCATCCCCATTCCCCTCTGCCTCCAAGGAACAGGGCAGGGGAAGGAGTTCCTGCTGTCATGTCCTCTCTGTCACCACTGCCTGCAGGGAGCAGGGCCTGGCCCCCCTACTCCATCCTTGCCATTATGGTGGTGCTCTGCAGCACCACCATTTCCTCCTGTCCAGAATGCTGTTGGAGCACTCTGATTGATTGTTTCAGACAACCAATCAGAGTGCGACTAAAGTGTTATGGACAGAGAGAGAGACAGACAGACTAAGGCTTTTATAATATTAGAAATGTGTTATTTACTGTTACATTTTTGTGTTCTCATAGTAGTATGATATTGTAAAGATCCTAATGTACAGATTTTTTTTAAACAGACCTGAGCTTGTCAAAGAGAGAAAAAAAGAAAAGAAAAATTGAGAAAAACATGGCAATGCTTGCTATTTGTCTCAAAATAAAATGCTGAATTCTGTGAACTTTTGTTCTTCTCCTATGCTGGAGGGCATCATAAGCCCCTCTGGTAGTGGAGTGAATTGTGAAAAGTCAATAGGATCACTACAGAAACCAGGCTGTCGTGTATAAGAAACAACCAGGAAGTTGTATGAATGTGCATGACCTTTGGGGGAGATCTGTATTTTTAGGAAGCTCATTTCATTAGGCAGAAAATTTGCCCACCCAGTGGATGAATCAGCCAGGTACTCAAATACATTGATACATTTAATTTTCAAGTCAAATATATCAAACTTCACTACAACTTATGACTCAAAGGAGTAAGTATTTACAGACTTAGACTCTGTGCTAACTTTATGCAGTAAAAGTTTTTATAATACTTAGGATTGTCACAGAAGTATATATGCTTGTACATAGTACCTACCATCCACTGGGAAATTAAACAATTTGCTCAGGGTCATACATGAAATCTGGGGCAGAGCCAGTTGTAGCATCCTGGCTTCACAATTCCTGGCAGTGATTAACCACAAAACCATCCTTTCTCTTACAGAGAAACTTGGATTTTGAAAGGAAACCTAACACAAAGCTAGTGGCAGCAAATTATTTTTTGGGTGTCACTATGTTTTAGGAGTCCATGATGACATCAGAAAATAAAAATTAAGTATAGAGAATGTTTTTAATGAAACAAACTGTGCTGTTATAGCACACAGATTGGTACTTTTTAAGTAACTAGACATATGATCTGCAAAATATGTTGAATGCTCACCTGTCTCCTGTTAATTGGAATATTCAGCAGATAATTCTACAATTGTTTTATCTTTTTTGTTCAGTTTTATTAAAGCATTTACTGAGCACCTAAAGCAAATAATGATTGTCTACGTTGAAACAATACTATTCTTCCACTTTATTATTTTTTTTTTTGCAGATGAATAACTTTTAAAAATCTGGAGTTTAATAATTCATAATGTAGCCAGTACTATGCAGTCCATAACTCTTTTTTAATGCTTTTTTCAAAAGAGGAATCAGATAATACTGACTTGGATTTTAAGAGTTTTATACAAATCTGCTTTTATGTTTCAGATTTTCTCTTGGGCACATATACATTGTACTGCAGATGAAGAACTAGCTTTATTAATTTCTGTGGCCCCAACCTTACAAATTCTTATTTATGTGGATATGAATAAGCCTCAGGAAAATGCATTTGCAGAATTGCAGCCTCTGGTAGTTTAGGTCTCTCTTTAGAACTGATGTCTTGTAATTTTCATGCATTAAAATTAGTCAACTTAAAACTAATGCTTTCCAATTTGCACTTTTTCTGGATTTCATTATAAAATTTAGATGGAAATCTTTCAATAACTTTAAGAGTCTTTTTATTTTCTTTTTGGAAAATATTCTTTTAATTTAAGACTTCTCTTTTTCTTCCTTGTCCTGTAATATAAATATTCAATTTAAAATGCATTTGATTAAAATTAATGACAGTTAAAAGATTAGGGCAAATATTGAGGTGAATTAATATTAATTATGACTGAAGATAATACTTTTTGGGACCAGATCTCACCAGCATTATTCAGTCCCTCCTCAGTAGATTCCTACTGATTTTCTTGTGTTTTACTTCTGGGGAGTAGTGATTGTAGGACTGCGGCCTTAATGGATTTTATAATCAGAGAAATTTACTAAAGAAGCCTGAGATACTTTTTTTCCTTCCACATTGAAATCTGCCCTGATTTTTTTCACACAAATAGGACACAATTGCTACACAAAAGAATTTCTAAATTAATTCTAGATGAAATAATTTGAACAAACAGGTTGAAGAATGACCAATGGTTATAGTAATAAGATGGAGCTCAGTTTTACAATGTGCACACCCTTCTATTTAAAAGTTGTTCTAATGTCATTCTAGTGACTCCAGATAATAAGCACTTGTGACGTCTCTGGTGGGCATTGTAAATACTGTAACACCGCCCATGCCTAGGTTGTCCACCAACTCTCCTGCCATGATTTGATGTTACTAGATGAAAGAAGGGGTTCAGTGGTGTTCCTCTTCCAGGGTGACCCGGTGACAGAGGTACTCACATTCATTTCCTCGGGGCTTCTGCCTTTCCTACACACTGTCCACTCGACAACCATTTGGATGTTCCACCTGTTGTTCTGCCAATTTCTGTGAGCCCCCCCTGCACTATGGGGGTCTGGTGTCTACTTCAGACAACCAGCCGGCCATCTAGCTGTTATCATCACAGGAGCCGCAGTCCTGGATCCCAAGGGACTGTGCTCCTTGGTTGCTATGTGTCCTTCTCTCCCCTCCACTGTAGAGGGACGCTCCCAATAAACTCTAAGGTTGCTGGGCTGGGGATAGACCATCCCCAGCCTAATGCCTGACACTGCCCCCTCTGCCTTAGTAGTGAGGCAATGCCTTTCTCTCTGCTCTCACCAGCCTGTGGAACCACTGGAGCTGCCTGCCCTGCATGCTCCCTGATGGCTCACACTTCCTCCCCACCATTCCCCTCTCCTGGTTTCTGGCTTGGCTTTTAAATTTCCTGTGGCAGTGGCATCAGCTGCTGCAATCAGCTGGGTTCCACCCCACCCATGGACCAACTGTTTGAAGAGTCAGCATAATGCTGGTTCACATGCTGTGGTTGTGGCCATGGTTCCGGCTCTGTCTCTGGCCCTGTTCCTGGAGGTAAGTCTACCAGGGTGTGAGGGGATGTTTATTCACTGTGGGGATGCTCGGGGATACCCCTAACCCCATTGGTGCCTGTGGGGGCATCTCACCACCACAAACTTCCCTCCTTAAGCTGCCTTGTGGTGTCTTGACATCATGTATGGCCTCCCAAATGACATGGTATTCCCTTTTGTGTGCTTGGCATGCCTCCTCAGCTGGTTCCTCCATGTTGATATATCTAGAAAGAAAATTTGCCACAGTGTTATCCTTGCCAGGGCAGTGCATCACCATGAACTTGAAAGGTTGAAGAGCAAGTGCCCAGTGGGTAATGCGGGCATTTTCGCTTTGTTTTTTGTTTAGGGATTGCAGTGGGGCATGATCCGTCACCACCAGGCACTCGCAACCTATCAAGTAATATTTAAAATAATCTACTGCCCAGCGTATGGCTAGGCACTCCCTCTTTATCATGGCATACCTAGTCTTGGTTTGGCTGAGTTTGTGGTTTGCAAATGCAACCAGGTATTCATCTTCCCCCCCGTCTTTGAAGTAGGATGGCCCCTAGGGTGTTGCCAGATGCATCACTCTGTAAAACAAAAGGGGCAGAGAAGTCAGGAGTATGTACCACCATGTTGCAACACATCGCCTCTTTCAGATCCTCAAAGCTTCCTTTCATCTTGGACACCCACTTTAGCATCCCTGACGCCCGTCCTCTGAGTGCATGTGTGAGGGGTGCGGCAAGCTCCACAAAGTGTGATATAAACCTATGATAGTAGTTGATGAGCCACAAGAAGGAATGGAGTTGCTGATGGATGAGTGGTTCCTGAAACCATCATATCGCCTCTACTTCGTCTGGCAGGGTTCGGATGGTTCCCCAGCCTACACTTAATCCCAGGTACTTGGTTTCTTTACCCTCCAGTGTACATTTTTTTGGATTGGTGGTCATCCCAGCTGCTTGAAGCTTTCCCAGGACTGCTCTCAGGGCATCGAGGTGTTGAGGCCAATCTGAGGTGAAGATGATTATGTCATTGATATATGCCACTGCGTATGCAGCATACAGTGCCAGCAGGGCATCCATAAGCCTCTGGAAGGTGTCCACAGCTCCATTCAGTCAGAAGGGCATCTGTGCAAATTTGAACAGGCCCAAAGGTGTTCCGAAAGGGGTTTTGGTGTAGTCCAGTGGCTCCATCGGTATTTGCCAGTACCCTTTGGCTAAGTCGATGCTGGATATATACCTCGCTTCCCTGATTTTCTCAACAAGGTGGGCAATATGATGCATGGGGAAGGCATAGAAGGTCACTAGTGCATTCAATTTTTGGAAGTCAGTGCACAGATGTAGTGACCCATTGGGTTTGGCCACTGGTATGATTGGACTGTGCCACGGACTTCAGGATGGCCTGATGATTCCCTGCTTCTGCATCTTTTCTATCTCTTGTCGTACTTTCTGTTGTAAGTGCTGGGGTATAGGCCTCTATTGTTCCCTGACTAGTGCACCTGGTGGGGTCCTGATTTCGTGTTTGATACCCCACGCTCATCCTAGGGTTTCTTGGAACATGTCCCTGAAAGTTTCTAGGATCCCCTCTAGTTTCTGCCATTGATCGGCACTCAAATCTTCCCCCAGCTGCACTTGCCCCTTCGATGTGGATCCCCCTAACTCCAGGCAGGGGGTCCCAGCTCCTCCCCTGGCACCTTGTGTTGTGCCAGCCAGCCTTGTGGAGCCCTCCATTCTTTGAGGAGGTTGATGTGGTAAACTTGGTGTTCACGGTGGTGTCTGGTCTTGAGCACCTCATAATCTACCGGGCCAACCTGTGAGATGCTTACTTGTTGAAGCTGGGAGCGAGACTAGTACCATGTCCCTTGGTTGGAACATCCTGGGTTTTGTTCTTTGATTATAGTGGGTCTCCTGCTGTTTTTGTGCGACTTGAAGACTCTGGCAAGCGATCAGTTGGGCTTTGTTGATGCAATCTTGTAGCTCCTGTTGGTACCTTTTGGCTACCATACCTGGTCCCACTGGCCTTTTCCATTCTTCTTGGATGATCTGTAATAGACCTCAGGGACAGTGGCCATATACTAGCTGAAAGAGTGAAAACTACGTCGACTCTTGGGGTGCATCTCATAGGGCAAACAATAGTGGGATCAATATGGTGTCCTATCTACAGGGGTCCTCTTGTGTGCACCGCCTAAGCATCCTTTTGATGGTTCTGTTTAGCCTCTTCACTAAGCCATTAGTCTGGGGGTGGTAAACTGATGCTTTCAGGTGGGTGATGCCCAGAGTGCTACAAAGAGCTTTAATTATGCCTGACATAAAATTTGTCACCTGGTTGGTAAGTATTTCTCGTGAGATTCTCACACAGGCGATCCACTTTAGGAGTTCTTCTGCCACACGAGTAGCTGTAATAGACCTAAGGGGAACTATATCCAGAAATGGCATGGAATAGTCCACTAGGACTAACACGTATTGGTACCCTCTGTGAGACTTTGGGAGGGGTCCCACAATGTCATGCCCTACGCTGGAGAATGGCATCTCAATTATGGGCATGGGTTGCAAAGGTGCCCTCTGTGGTCTCCATTCCTGGTCTCTCTGGCACTCTGGACAGGCCGCACCTCATCTCTACGTCTTCTTGTAGATGGGGCCAGAAGAAGTCCTGGACTAATCTCACCTGTGTTTTGGTACACCCTAAATGACTGCCTAGTGGGGAGTCATGTGTTAATCTCCAAATTTGTCGGCAGAGTGAGGACAGAACCACTAACTGTCGCCTTTCTGCCATCCCCTCCTGATTCCTCTGGACCTGGTATAGTAGTCCCCCCATTACCTCAAAGTTAGGGTGGTTCCTGGATGTCTCCTCTCCTGGGCCCTCTTTTACTAGCTATTGCAGCTCTGGGTCTTCCGGTTGTGCCTGCCGGAACTGCATGGCACTTGTCACCTGCTCCATGTCAATGCTGTCCCAGATAGATTCACCCTGAGGGAGGCAGTTTCTCTGGCCCAGCCCTCCCCTCTTCTCAATCGTTTTCTCTCCTCCTCGGTCATTTGCACATGTTCCAATACCATATAATATGGTCTCCATTCTCAGCCCAAGGTCATCTCACAGGCCAACGCTGGGGCCAAGCCAACCCACAGCTCACCTCGAAACTCCATTACCCTCAGGGGGAGGAAGCACCTCTGAAAATGCATCTCACCACCTAAGATGCAGGTCATCACCAACGGTTTGGCTTCCCTCACCCCTGTTCTAGAGGGCAGATCAGCACGGAGCAGGGACTGTGAGCATCTGGTGTCCAGGTTGCTCATACTGCTTGATCCCTGATCCAGGCCATCACAACAGGGTGATCCCAGCCTCCTCCTTGTGAGGTAGAACCAAAACTGCAATCCATAGGCTTGCCTCGGTCAGATTCTTTCAGATTCTCTCACGGCAGGGTGGATGTTGCCAATCTGCAACCCAATTTGCTAAGGCCCAGTCTGAACTCTCTTGCAATATGTCTGGCCCAGCCACAGTGATAACATACTACACCCCTCGATGTCCCCTTCTGCGGACCTATCCTCTTTTCTTCTTCTCGATTTGTTCTCCCAGTCAGGGGATGGAGGCCTGGCCCCTGACCACGCTCATTCTCCGAGTTGGCAAAAGCCACTGTGAGATGGAGGGGTTCTTCACTGGTCCGGGGTTGGTGCCTTTTTACCCACACCTTGGTGTCCTCCTCCAGGTCCCAAAGGAACTGTTCCAACAGAACCTGGTCAATGACACCATCCCAGTCAAACTGGCCCATGAGAAGCCATTTATTGAGGGCATCTCATAGGTATTGTAGCAAGGACTACAGCTATATAAGCTGCAAGGACTCCTGACTTTCTTGGATTTCCAGGCTTGGAAGGCCTGCCTATGACTCTCTGGGGAAATCTCGAGCCGATACAATATCATGGCCTTCACCATATCATAGTTTCAGGCATCCTCCCTCGAAAGGGCCCAGTAGGCTGCTTGGGCTTGATCTACCACTAGGGCACCCAACTGGTGGGCCCAGTGAGTGAGATCCAGCCCAGTCTGAAGGGCCGTTCTTTCAAATACCTCAATGTAGGCCTCAGGGTCATCATCCCGTGTCATCCACAACATCTTAAACAGGGCAGCATTGCTCCGTACCCACTCTTGCTGGTGGACCCTTGCAGTTGCTCTATCTCAAGCACGTGCCCTATCACTTGGATGGCTTGCATCAGGAGCTTCGCATGAGCTACAGCTGGCACCTGCATGTCTGCTTCAACCTGGGTTGGGATCACTGATCTGCTAACATAAAAATTTCCGTTCCTGGCCAATGCACCACTGTGGTGTCTCTGGTGGGCGTTGTGAATCCTGCCCAGGGCGCCCTCCCCCCCCCCAGCTCTCCTGCCATGACTTGATGTTACTAGATGAAAGGAGGGGTTCAGTGGTGTTCCTCTTCCCAGGTGACCCGGTGACAGAGGTACTCACATACATGCTGTGGTGTTTACTTGGGGCTCCTGGCTTCCCTACA
>NW_005841928.1:1487095-1496797 GCF_000455745.1 Alligator sinensis
ACACCCATTCCACTCGCCAACTGTTTGGGTGTTTCACCTGTTGTTCTGCTGACCTCCGTGGGCTCCCCCTGCACTATAGAGGTCTGGTGTCTGCTTCAGACAACCAGCCGGCCATCTAGCTGTTATCGTTATGGGAGCCACAGTCCTGGATCCCAAGAGACTGCACTCCTTGGCAGGATGCTCCCAATAAACTCTAAGGTTGCTGGGCTGGAGATAGTCCATCCCCAGTCTAATGCCTGACACTGCCCCCTCTGCCTTAGTAGTGGGACAGTGCCTGCCTCTCTGCTGTCACCAGCTTGTGGAGCCACTGGAGCCACCTGCCCTGCATGCTCCTTGCTGGCTTGCACTTTCCCCCACCATTCTCCTCTGCCGGTTTCCAGCCAGGCTTTTAAATTTTCTGTGACAGCGGCATCAGCTGCCACAATCAGCTGGGTGCTGTTCCACCCACGGACCAATTGTTTGAAGAGCCGGCGTAATGCCGGTTTGCGTGGCTGCGGTTGTGGCCACAGCTCCGGTTCTGCCTCTGGCCCTGCTCCCAGAAGGTAAGCCTACCAAGGTGTGGGGGGGATGTCTATTCAGTGCAGGGGTGCTCAGGGCTACCCCTTGCCCCCTTGGTGCCTGTGGGGGATTCTTGCCACTATAGTACTACATAGCAAAAAATGTGACAATACTGCCTCATTCATCAGAACTATAAAGAACTGATCCTGAAGACCTATATGCATTTAAATTAAATGGAACTTTACTTGAGTAAAGTCATCCAGATGTGTAAGTACTCATAGGATCCACCCTAATTTGTTTTATCATGGGGAAGATTGTATTTTAATGGTTTGACTTATTAGTTACAAGAAAAATTTAAAAAGCAGTTTGCCATTAACAAAAACCACCTTAACAACAGTTCATGGATTAGGATTTTTGATGTGGTCAGTAGGCCAAATTATCCTCTTGCTTATAATGTTGTAGCATTATTGAAATCAGAAAGGCTGCATGAATATAAGCTTGAAGAGAATTTGGCCTGAATTCACTGATGGTGATGAATAGAGACAGCCCTAAGGGCATGTTCAGATGAGTAGGCACGTGAAGTTTGTGGTAGGTTTTTTGACACCAGGATATCCCACTGTCAAGAAAACCTGCACCAGGAAAAAGTAGGGTGGTGCACATTGGTGGCAGTGTGCGCTGCCTGACATTGCAGCCTGGTTGGCCAGAACTTTGCTCTGGCTGCCGGCTAGGCTCCATGCACCTGGATCACCACCGCTGGAGCCCCAGGACACCCCCAAAACCCCAGATAAGGCTGCTGGGAGCAGTCCAGGTGCTGGCCCTAGCCTCCCCTACCTCACCTAGAGCATTTTTCCCCCTTGCTTTTTCCTTGCAGCAACCGCATGCTCCTGCTCATGGGGATGCTGCCTAAGAATATACCTTCCAGGATTATTTTAAGTAGTCTTATGGCTTTGCTCCATTTACTCTGAAGTGAATGGCAAGCCCCCAATTGAGAGGGGTTCAGTATTGGGCCCACAGTGATATAATGAATAGTTGAAGGAAATGCAGAACTAGGAACTCAAATCCTGGCAAGTTTAAGAGCCTTTTGGTTCACAATTACAGTGATTGATCTCACTCTTGCAAGGTGATTTTAGTAAGAAACTCACGTGATTAAAAATAATTTCTTCAGTGTTATGCTGGATTAGGGATGGACTACTCAATATGCCTTGAAGAACTGAGTCCTAGAGTGACTTTTGACATTCCCTCCTTTTTCACTGACACCCTATCTTTTGAATTTCTTTTTTTTTTTGTGCTTCTTTCCTAACAAAACAACCAGTTTTCTCTCCAATGAAATTTTTTTCCCAAGGTTAGTTGCAAACCTGTTATCAGATATAAGGAACTGTATGACATTTTCATATATCTGTTGTTCCTCTTTTAATCTTCTAGAAGGAAATCCTCATAACCAAGAGCAGCCATGGTTTGCATATTTTATTCATATGCAGTGTAGTAATTTATTAGAAATTACCTTCTTTTTCCAGGGGCTGAAGCCTGAAGGATTTCCATGTTTTCTGAAATTACTTTTAGTCCCTTAATTATTATTTTACCTTAAGGAATGCAGCAACCTCCCTTCAGTAATGAGAAGAAATAAATTTATTAGAGAAAAAGTTAGTGATGGGCTGAGTGTGCACTGTCCATGACTAGGGAGTACTAAAAAAGATATTCTCACATGCTTTGGTAGTTTGGTACACTGAGCTACTATTAAAGTTTCAGAACAGGAGGAGAAGATGTTTCTTTCTTCACCTAGGTTACATGAAAAGGCTTCAGTTGCTTACGACTTATTTTTTCTGGAGATGATAGCACCTTAAACTGAAAAATATTGCTTTTGTTTTTCTGAAGTAGGGTTGCATGTACTCTTTTGCAGCCTGCAGCAGGTATTTTACAGTCATTTGTTTCCCATACTCTGTTTCCCTTGAATGTGGATTTTTCTGTCAATTTTTTTTTCTTGTATATTATATGTTGGTTGAGATTTGTAAACTTGATGGAGATGCAATTTGAATGGGTGCTGTTTAAATCCCCTAGTAATCCATGAAGAGCTGAGTTTACCTTTTGTTCTTCCTTAGAGGATTAGTATCTTGTTTCTTTCTCCCTTTAGTGAACGGTTGGTGGAAATTTGCCTTTTCCCTAGGAAGAGGAAAATGTGGTTTCCGATAAATCAAACAATCACCAACATTCTTGAGTGGATTTGCAGCTTGAAGGCACTTATTTGGTTGCACCAGTATCCTTACTAAGGGCTTCAGTTGTATACTTTCCGAAAGTAACCCTCTGTTTTTGGCAGACTGAGTTACAGTTAGAAAGGTCAGGTGTTACTCATCACATCAGGTTCCCTCAGTTTTGGGTGGTCTATGAACTGTCAGGATGACATCTGTGATGCTGTTACCTAGTATACAATCTACACTTCCTAATCACCTAATTGTTACAACAAAAAAGACTTCAGTTCTCAGTAACAAAAGCTGAGCCAGGTTTTGTCTACAAATAAGCCAAGGCACTAACATCCATGATCAAATGATACGTGGCGCTACGTGGTGCCATCATGAAATGGAGTCTAGCTCAGTACAAAGTATTAAGAGCTCCCAGTCCCCTTTTGTATAACCTGATCAAGACAACTTCATGTTTACAGCATGTACATCCTAGTTCTCACCAGATACCAAAAGAATTTTTAGGTGATATCACTTGCATCCAATTTTTACCAGGGAGCGTGACTTTCTTGTTAGGTGGGGAACTTGTTTACCTGGTCACATTCATCCTGTTTTGGTGTCCTGTACTAGTCTTATCCATTGTTTTCCATCTGTTGGTCTTCTGAGACTCCTAAGAACCAATAATTCTAACTTTTCCAATAAAGCCATATCTGATATGCTTAGTTTCAGTCACTGAGGCCTCATTTTCATCATCAGTCCCTCGATATGAGGACAACAGTCTTCTATTAAATAGGGAAATCATTAATAAGTCCACAGATGACTAAGCAGGCTCAGGAGGCCTATTGTTCATATTGTTACTAGGTCCTCTATATGATTTGTATATGCACTGATCAATGGTTGTATTAATCTATATTTCAGCAAGGCTTACATGGGGTGACTAAAAAAAAAAGAAGTTATGCTCAGTGTCATGATGCCTATGTTATTTTCTGGGTCTAGGACTTAGGTACCAAAACAGCTAAGATAGGCACTCTGTCCAGGCAGGTATCTCCCTCCACATGGCATCTGAAGCCAAGATCTATCTACAGGAGTTTTGGGTTTTCTGCACTCTCATTTCCCTCCCCAAACAAAACAATAACAACAAAATAGCTGTTGTTTTCCAGGATAGCCACTGACCTGAACTAAGATAAGACTTTGAATCAACACTGTTTTGCCTAAATCAGATCAGATACTTAAACCTGCAATATCTATGTCTCAGCCTCATTTTTAATCATTTTGGTGGGACTGTTCTACTATGTATAACTATTTGTTGTATTTGTACCCAAGAGAATAGTACTGCACAGATCAGTGATTGGGTACTTAATGAACTTGTGAATTAAAACACCTAATTGGTAATATTTAAATATTATAAAAGTTATAATTTATATCTATATATGTATATGTGTGTGCATGTATATATGCATGTGTGTATATGTATGCATAGATACACCGTATCTAGCAACCTACGTGTTAATTTAGACAGGATATGAAACAGCTGAGATCAAAAACCCAGAATGGAACAAGGTCTTGAATCTCACTCTTCCAAATCCCAGGTGAGTCCTCCGATCTGCAGCATGCATGGACATTTCTCTACTGTCTTGTCTTAAGCATGCTTAGAGCACAGCTGTGGCAAGAGAGGCACCAGAAAACACAGTCTGAACTTTCCATGGCTTCAGCTTGAGCTGAGCTCCTAGCAGTTAGTTAATTGTGCAAGTGCTTAAAACTTAGTTTTTTCATGCCATGGCAGAAATCAAAGCCCAGATCTACAAAGGAACCACCCCTCCCCCAGAGGTAGGTCCCTCCCCAAGACTAGCTTGAAGCCTGTTCCTGAATTTAGCCATCTGGGGCGCTGATAGACATAAAAAAACAGCGCTTTACCAGTAAAGGAATTGCATCAGTTTGGCCTGGCTCCCCAGTGTCTATATAGCTTGCGCACTTCAGTGGGCCTTTTTGGTGCTGTAATCTAATAGCTGATTTAATCACAGCTATTAGATAAAAGTGCCAAAAGCCCTGCTGAAGTGCATGAGTTATACAGATGCTGGGCAAGCCAGGTCAAACCGATACGATTCCTCTTCTGGGCATTTGCTGTGCTTGCTGAGCTGAAAGTAAAGCAGTTTTTTTTTCCTTTTTCTACATCTGAAGCATTCCTAAATTATACTCCATATGGGTAAGGGCTCATTCTTTTCTTTTGTAAGATAATTCACAGTGGTGCCTAGGTTTCATAATTGCCTAATGGTTAGACCATTTGCCCAGGAAGTGGCAGGACTAGATTCAGTCCTCTTTTCAGCCTGAAGTGATTCAAACCCACATCTCACACCTTTCAGGAAAGTCCCCTAAATTCTAGAGGATGAAGATAAGGCTGGGGTTAGAGGACATTCCCCACTTTTCTGTGGGAGCAGTGCCTCTGTGTAGAAACGAATGCCAGATACATGGGGCAAAGAGAGCATGCACACAAAAAACCCACATGTCACTATAGCCCAGTGATGAGGACATTTTCTTGAGAAGGGGGAACTTGGGTTCTGATCTCTGCTCCAGGAACTGCTTAAGAATTTGCATTATGGATTCATTTGATAAAATATAGTAACACTATGGGAAAGGACATCTGAATCCAGAACACACCCATCTCAGCTGAGAGACCAGATAACTGTGTTGCAGAATCATGATCCCTCTTGCTTAGATGTTCTTTCTTTTCATTTTAGAGATGGGGGCTCAAAGTCCCCATATGCTACCGCTATGGCATGGTCTCTTTGCCCCTGCTTTTTGCTGCTACGGCAGTGTCACAGTGTCCCTGCATCTGGCTACTGCTGCTACAGTAGGGGTACAGTGTAGACTTGCTGAGGGGTCACCCTTCTAGCTCCAGCTCTAAATCAGTGTTCGGGGCTGTCTCCCTGCTTGCCCACCCCTAGTTACACTACTGAGAGGAGGAACTTCAAGTTGTTCTTGGTTCCTCCGGAGCTGCAGGAAGGGATCAGTTTCAATCAGTATTTCCAAATGTGTATAATTCTTTACAAACAACAGGGCTCCTTTTTTTGTTACTGTGGATAACTTGCTATTTCTGTTCATCTTTTCCAGCTTGCTTTCTGAGAAGCAGCAAAATAGCCCGTTCAAAACTGCTAAAGAGTTCAGATTTCAGAAGTAGACTTAACACAGCGCTCCCACACCAGTGCTTTAAATAAGGGACATTTCTTCACAGCTTCTCATTTTCTTTCACCAAAACTATTTTCAAAACACAACCAGCTCAGATGATTGCCCCATATTCACTGCAATTTTCACTTAATTTGCTCACAGTTATGGGAATTAGTGTAGCCCCAGGAGAACTTATTCAGCGCCATTTATTAAGATGCTTTGCTACAGAATAAACTACAGTCTTTCCAGTTTCCTAGCACAAGGAGTGTGAGTGTTCTTGGAATTTGGGAATGTTGTGAGGAATACTAATAGAGAAATCTTATTTCTGATGCTCATCTTGTCCAGAATTTTTTGTAAAGCTATCCCTAATGTCTGTAAAGCACATATGCCTGCAATTTCTATTATATCTATGTTTGATCTTTTCCTGACTGCTCCTGTTGCTATAAGTGGTATTTTTGCAGTAAGACTACTCTCAGACTACTTCAGTATCTTGTTGCAATTAAAGGGATATACATTAGGTGATTGATATGGCTCACAAAGCTTAGTCCCTGGGAGGGCCATGACTTTATGCTTCTGGGCTAACCTGAAACATCCTAACATTTTTTATATCAGCTATAAAGGAATATGTATTTTGTAAGCCAGAAAGTATACATATAGTCAGACTGCATGTCTTTTCCACTGTGTGTCCCAGAGCCCAAAGGGGAACTTCCATACTGTTGATTTGCCATGGAGGCTCTTATAATTGTGCAAGAGGGGATGTTTCTGTTTGCCTAGGTGCCTGACCCTGTTTCTTTGGATCATGCTCCTGGGGCTAATCATGTAGTAGGACACTATTAAACATGTGCTCTGACATGTTCTGATTAGATCCCGATTCTGATTGGATTCTGATTAGACTCCAATTAATTGAGTCTGCTGGAGTATTCTGATCATAATGCGCCAGTGTGCACGGTAGTCTTGTGTATTCAGCATCGCCACATTTCAAAATGGCAGCTGGGGTGCTAAAACACCCCCACCGGCCATTTTGAAACATAGGATGCTGAATACATGAGATGCTGCAGGTGTTTTAATTAGAGCAGCTCCCAACAGCCCCTCCAATTAAAACTCAGCCTCCCTCCCCCATATCCCCCACCCACTCCAGAGCATGTGTATTAGGTTATAGACCTCTATGCGGTGAGGGCTGACAGGACTAGTTTAGATTTTGCCCTTAAACATTTTTAAAATGTTTAGCCTGTTCCATTACACTAGAAGTGTAAGACATAGCAGCATATGTCTAATACTTTCTCCCTAAAATATACATTTTGGCCCAGGAAACTGAGTCTATCCTACTAGGGGGTATGTAGCTCTCTCATCCTTTCAAAGGGCTTTTGTCATGTCAGAATTTAATTCATTCAGAGAGACGTCTACCTGAGCCTTCCATTATGCCAATGACACTCAGACATTCACCTGAACCAGCATGTCTAATTAAGAGTGGCACTAATTAAAAGGGGATTTGGGCCCATGACTTCTACTTTGGAGGAAAGTGTTCTAATTACCAGGCTGGGCCCAGATCATTCTCTCTTTTTCCTGCTGGAGCGTAAGCGCCCTTCAGAATATTAAAAAAAGGAAATAAAAAAGGCTGATGATGTCAAGTTCCTTGTGTTATTGCTAGCAGTATGACAGTGAAAAGCAAAAAGCATTTGGTTTCAACTATCCTTTAGAATAGCCTCATATGCATATGATTAAGAGGCATAGTAAAAATTTTCTAAACAATTTAGCTTTAATCAATACTTTCATTTTTAGCCACAATGTAGAGCAACAAATTTAGTATCAAGATGACAAAAAAAATCAATTATAGTATGAGCCTGCTGTGGGTGAAAAAGACACAATTGATCTGTTGTTTATAGATAATACTGCCTATGATTTAGAGATCTACAAGCAAAATGAAACACAGGAAGATCTTATTTATGCACAAATTAAATTATCTTCTGAAGATGACAACTTTCAATGCAAATAGAGTTCCAAAAACCTAGAAAATTCCAAAAATTTGCATATAAAGTAAAATCTGTAGTCCCAAATCAGTTAAGTATTTAAACACAAGGTTCAGTCTCTTCCTATTCAGTAAGGCAATTAAGAATGTACTTCTCTGGGAACAGAGTTAGAGTAACTAAAATAGATTTTGAAAATCACAATCATATATTTACTTTCAGGAGAAAATTCTGCCAGGTACAAGGTCTGGGGCAATGAAAATTCATATTATCTCAAGAAAGATATGTTAGGGCTGGTTAAAAATGCTGCTGTGGTTACTGAATTAGCTGCATTTTTCTCTTTTCTGGTCTTACTAGGTGTATCCCAGTCCAGGGATAGATTTTGCAGTTCTCTTTCTCTTAGTCTGAGCGTACTAAGTGGTGCCTTTACACCCACAGTGCTAAGCCAGCAGATCTGAGGTAGAGTATGCTCAGTTCTTTTTGTAACCAGACATATAAAGCAATCAAACAGTCTGCATGAATATCTCTTATCAAACCCTTTACCAGCCTGTGGAGGTGGTAGATGCCTATATATCTATAAGGGATCTATAAAAGAGATCCTTCATCTGAGTTCAGTTATCCTGAATATCTAGTATGTCTCCATTTACCAAGTGTACTTCTTAGGTCTTGCTATAGTTCTTTTGTTGTTTCTAGAGGTCATTCAGCAGCTAGGCCAGGGAGGGGTGGTGGTGGTGGTGATGGTGACTCATATTTTTGCTGGGTCAGGGGCCTAAAATGATGGACGTGTGGCCCCAGCCCCTCAGTGTGTGGGGAACAGGGTAGGTATGTGGGGAAGAGGGTGTGTGGGCACAGGTGATGCTTTTTGAGTGTGGGAGGGAGCACAAGTGATATGGTGAGGAGGTGGGGGGCACATGCCCCCTGAAATTTCTGCTCTTACAGTGGGACATGAGGCTGCAGCCAGGCTAGACCAGCTCTGGGCAGAAGCTGCCTCTGAAGCCTGGCGAGTAGGACCTAGCATGGGAGGTCACAGCACCCTGCCATGGCTGCCAGGGTGAGTCATCATCACCTACCCACCTGGCATCAGTGAGGAGTATGACTCTGCACCACCACTGTTGCTGCCATGGTTCTGCCTGTTGGGCCACAGAGGCAGATCCTGCCTGAAGTTGGTCTGCCTCTGCTGCAGCCCTGTGACCCACGCCCCACTGTGGGTTAAACCTCAGGGGGTATGTGCCCTCTCCCACTGCATTGCCTTGGCTCCCCAACCCCCTCCACTGCGTTGCCTGTGCTCCCCTGCCCTCCCAGTGTGTCACCAGTGCCCCTTCCCTTCCACCCTCTTACACTTACCTGGAGGGAGCTGTGGGAGCTGCGGTCCACCCTTGCTTGGCTGCCACATGCATGGTGTGTGCACATGGCGCCTCCTGCTTCTGAGCATCCTCCCTGCCCCACCTCCAGCCCCAAGCAACCCCTTGCAGACTGGAACTCTGTCAGCCAGCAAAGGAAAACCCTGGGTTTCCCACATATTTCTCTTTTCCTCAGGTTTGGGCCCTGAGATCCCTCTTCCTGAGGTGGGGGAGGGGGGTTAGGGTTAGGGTTGGGGCGGGGGAGAAGGGCCCTCAGGCCCACACATACTCAAAGCCTATGGATGGTATGCTGATCATTGTAGAGAGGCCGGTATGAGGGGAAGGGAAGTCTTATCTGCTTGGGCTCTCTTCACAGGGAATGCAGTTGCTACTGCTACTGGTATAGCTGACGCTGCACTTCCTGTTTAGAAAGTGCAGGCAGCAGCAATGGAGAGTCCAGCACAGAAGTCCTATGGTCTGGGCTCTCTGGGAGCCTCACCAGGACCCCATTCATTTCCCCCCATCCCCAGATATGCTACTAGGTGCAATATTGCACCTGCTATGAAA
>NW_005841928.1:1496828-1505918 GCF_000455745.1 Alligator sinensis
CCTGGGGATTAGGGAGGATTCTGGTACCCCCTTATAGTTGGTACAAGGGCTGGTGACCCTCTCACCCCACCCTAGTTATACAACTTTTTTTTTTCCAGTGTTTTCAGGTTTTGACCTTTCTAGTTGAAACCATTTGGGGATTTCCCATTACTTTCTAGTGTTTCTTTAGGATGACTTCTCTTGAGCCATTCTTTCTTTTCTGTCTGTTTTTCCAGACAGCTATTTTATTAAGAACATAAGAACTGCCATTTATTGGGTCAGGCCATACATGCATTTTGCCCAATATCCTGTGTCATGGGAGAGTGAACAGGGTACGAACAGGGTTTTTTCAACTGTGCCTCTCCCACTTGCAGCCTTTAGCATTTGGGGTCTAGGGGGGGTTGATTTAGTAGTTGTATCCCTGACTCCCATGCTCAATAGCTACTGATGCAACTTCCCTCCAAAAATTGGACCAATCACTTTTTTTTAATCTGGCTAAACTGTCCGCTTCTATGCTAGGTGGCAGTGAGTTCCACACTTTCATTACATGCTGTGTAGAAAAGAACTTCCTTTTGTTAGTTTTAAACTTACTGCCTATAGGTAAAGGCATGATATGATCTAATGCACAGTCCACACAATTGTGCCCCCTGCCATGCCACACATGCCTGGTGGCAGGAGTGGTTGTGGGATCCAGCATAAAATCCTACCATGCCTTATTGCTGGTACAGAGGGAGCCTGGGATTGCCATTTCAGGCTCCCACTACACTGACACATATCAACCCCCTGCAGCTGCAGGACTCTCAACCCAGCTGTGCATAGGACCCCTGAACCTTAGCAAACTGTTCACAATGATTCCCAGATCCTCTTTCCTGTATGGAAACAGCTAATAAACAGCCCATCACAATGTTGTTATAGTTTGGGTTATTTTGCATCACTTTACACTTATTCAAATTGAATTTCATCTGCCATTAAGTTGCCCATTTTCTTAATAGAGCCAGGTCCTTCTGTCGTTCCTTGCATTCTACCTTGATCTTTACCACTTTGAATAATTTGGTGTCATTGGCACATTTGGCCACCTCACTACTCACCCCTTTTTTTAGAACATTTATGAATATTTAACTAAGCTAATATATTCATACAAGTAAAGTATATTTCATAAGCCTGGGGAAAGAGGTAAAAATAGTGGAACTTGAGACCTGCAGAGGAATGGATAGATTTAAAAAATGGAACATCAAGGTTTTGAGACTGGCTGGATGTGAAGGGGAAAGGGAAGAGAAAAACTGAGGATAACTATTTAAGATAGGTAATGGTGCTGTGGCTTTATAGATGGGGACAGAGAAAAGAGATGATAGTAATAGTCTAAGTGGAAAGATAAAAAAGCTCAGTTTTAGATATAAGTCCTAATTGAGACATCAGGAAATATCAGAAATAGGTTGAGATATATATCTTGATGAAAATTACCGGTATATTCTCTTCTTATAGCATCCAATCCATTACTACATCCAGCTGATGATTCCAAAATTAAGCACTGTGCCTCCATCTTATCATCTTCCTTCCAGTCAGGTAACTTCTGGAAACTCTTGATAACAGCTGAAAGTATAAAAGAAGAAAATTTGATACCCTAAAATTGGGGTGGAAAAAAACCTAAAGCACTCACTGGCAACTTTGCTCGTTGAATACGCAGCTAAATGGACTATTTTCAGATAGAGGTTTCCTTTAAAAGTTAGTATCATTGACCTTCTGCATATGGTAGATAATGAACTGTTTTTCTTCTCACTCAGACAGACAGTGCAACTGTGATAAGTTAATTAGGAAAGCCAGTGACGCCCATGGAAAATCTCGTAGCATATATCAACACTATATGAGTTCTGTGCTCTGTGGAGCAGCGCAATGAGGCAGACTACACCTGCCCTATGTGTACTATGTGATCATTTTAATGAGGCAATGGATGGACCAATAAGCCCTCTCTTTTTCCTGCAAGCTTATTGGTGCATACACAGTGCTGTGCTAAGGAGACTGGTTAGTTGTTCCAGCCACTGCCCCCAGACTGCCCACAGGGGCATGAAGCCATGGCCGTCAATGGGCCAGGCTGCCCCTCTGCTGGTGGCTGCCCCTCTGCCAGGTGGGGCTCACTTCGTAAGGGGCTGCAGGGAGCAGGCAGCTGCTTCCTGACTCAGGCTGGGTGGTCGCTGCCTCTCCCCTGTTCCCCTGTTCCCAGAGCTCCTGCCTGGTCTGCCCCCTGCATGATTGGGAGAGAGGCCAAACTCCCAGTAAGCCCAGCTAGGCCCCTGTATGATTGGGGCAGCGGCCAAACTTCTGGCAAGCACTCATCATGGAGGGCTGTGGCCAGGGTCTCTGGGAGTTTGGTGCTCAGTCCAGCAGCACCAGGCTCCTGGCTGCCAACAGCCCTTCCCCTCTAACCCCCACTCCCAGCACAGCCCCCAGCTCCTGCAGTGACTGCCCGAGCTGCCGCTAGAGAAGTAGTGCATGGGCAGTGCAGCCAGGGCTCCCCCACCCCATCTACAGTGGCTCCTGTGCACGTGTGTATGTGTGTCTGTGTGCGCGTGGCACCCGCTGCCCTAAATTTCCTTACCCCATCCCAGTTTTTTTCAAATATATATATTTCCTTTCTATAAATGTTGATGAATACTGATAGAAATATTTTCCAGTGGTGTCTGATTGGCAGGTAAAATTGATGTTTATTGATAAAAATCAAATCCTGCTAAGCGTACATATGTGGAATGGGCATGGCATATCTTGCAGTGATGATCTCTGGTATGGTACTGAGGTTGTGTTGACATGCCCACAGTCTGGTTTTCCACACAGGCTTTCTACAGAACTTCAGTGGGCTTTGGATCCAGTCAAACTAACTGGATAATGCATATAGAAAATTAGCAGATCTCCAAAAAGGAATTAATTTTATTCTCTTTTCCACATTCCTAGAAAACCTTTTTTCCCATCTCTACAGCTGTAAGCAAAACTGTGAATGCTTTTGTTTGTGCTCTTGTTCTCCTTCTGAACTTCCCTTCTCTGTTTACTCAGGCAGGGCCAGCCACAATATATCCTGATAGTATTGCTCATTTCATTCTTGCCTTGCATTCTTTCTTTCAGTCTGTTATTTCTTTTTTTCCTTCCTTCCACATGGGACAGAGAGAGACCTCAATGCAGCTGATCTCTCTCTGAACATGACCTTTTGTTTCAGCATCTCCATATGCTCCTCAACTTACAAAAAATGTAAACTGTGGTTATGCTAAAGGTTATGCTTCCAAAAGGGCACCACCATTCCTCCCCGTGACCTCCTCCTGAAATCATACTGTCAGAAGGTAGCTGATGCATATTTTGATATATTTACAGCTTTTCTTCTGGTTCACTCATGCTTTTTCATTTTTTTAAATGTACTGTTTTATCATTTAGCCTTTGAAACAGTTTCCATTTATTTTCTGTTCCAGCTCTGATGCCAATTTTTATTGGGATTTTTAGGTTCAGTCACAGAAACTGCACAAGAATGCTCTTTCCTACTACCACAGAACATCACAGGCCACCTTATTTGTAGTCAGAGGGGTTTTTTTTAACTCCAGAGATGGAAAATATCCAAACAAACAGCTCTTCTTCCACCTTATATTAGTTAATTAGGGTACTATTATCATTAAAGGCTCATCTGCAAACTCCTCTGAATCATCTTCCATTAAAAATGTGCCTTGTTTAATTATTGGAATTTAGTTGTTCCACAAATGTTTTCAGCATATTTCCACTTTGATTTATTATGCTCTTTGTAGAGTGAGTAAACAAACCCTGTTAGCTTCAGTATTTTCACAGTGGAGCCGGGTTTTGCTTTTCTTTTGCAGGGTTAGGCTTCCCAGGGCTTAGATACAGACTCAAATGAGCTGAGTAATAGTGACCCTTCAGGACAACTGATTGCTGGTTAAGAAAGGAAGGATAACAGGAATAAAAGGAGCAATAAAAATGTTGCAGAGCAGCAACTGCTGCTTTTTTTCATTACTATTGGCAAGGGTATATTAGCCTCCTAAAAGTAAAATATTCACTCTCAATTATGCTTCAAACAGGCTTAATTTCTACACCCTGAACTGTGCGATCTGCTATAGCAGCAGCGCTCATTTTGGGAGGTACTTACAAAGTTTAGACTTCTGGCACTAACCACGTTGGTTAGATACAACAGTGTATTTCAGGTTACCATATAAAAAGTCTTTTACCAGTATCTCTTTTTTAATTTTTCTACAGAAACAACACTTAAATATGGTGATATCAGTGAGAACGAAACACAGTGATCCCTAAAGAGAGAGAGAGAGAGTGCCTTACTCCAAGGAAAGACAAGATGGATTGCCACTCTTGTGGTTTTAGTGTAACTGAGCACCACTTATCATGACACTAGAGGCAAACAAGAATATTACGGCTGTGAAATGCAGCAACCAGTTGCAAGGCTGAAAATAAAGAGAAGCAATAACATTCAGTCAAGTATTGCAAGGAAAGTGTGCAATGCATAAGCAGCAAAATCCTGGGAGCAAAACTGCACAAAGGTTTCTGTATTTCTGTCTTTTTCTTTTTCCCTAATTCATCATACCCCTATTTGCCTTTCTCTGCATTGCTTTCACTGCACCTGGCTTGTGAATCATTTATTTAGAAGATGAATTTCAGACACTAAACAGACAATAAGCTTTGTACGGTACACAGAAGTGCTTGCTACTCCCCTCCGTGTAAAAAACACACACTGAGAGGACCACAATAATGAAAAACCCATGTGGATTTTGATGTACTGACACTAAGCTGTGTGGTTTCCCTACCCTGCTGGGACTGTCCAAGATGCAATGCAGGCAGGAGGTGGAGAACACAGAGAGCAGAGGATAAGTTAATGATGCTTCAGGAAAAGAGAGCTTATCTGATATTCTACATAGGAAGGGGAACATGGCTGTTTGAGCAGCTGTTAATTGAATCCTGCTTCAAACTGCATGCTCCTGGACATGGCCTCTTTTCCTGAAGTGACTATATAGAAGAGAGCTTTCCGTCTATCTGGTTGAATAGAGTTTTTTTTTTTCTCCTCGTCTTTTCACATTTTGTTCCATTTGCATTTTGCAATGGAGCTGTGTTGCTGAGAGCCCCTATAAATATAGAAGGGGATACGTTTTCAAAGATAATGCCTCACAGACTCTTTTGTAAATGGACTGATGCAGAGAGGTGCAATCATAACAGTAAGTGTGAGAAATGAGGTGGTGTTTACTGTTTGTGCCATGTATAATATGGCATAATTGTCCTTCCTCTTTGTCTCCACCAATGTGCAACATTTTACTGTATGGTATTAGGTTACCATTCTTCTTTCCAAAAGTGGCTGCATTCCAGTTGCATTGTGTGTATATACTTTATAAGGAATTTAGGGATTATTTTAAGGCTAGAATGCCCTAGAAAAGTGATTCTCAATCAGGGTAATGTTAGCACTGTTAGGTGAGCAAACATGATTTACAAGATTAAACCCAGAGATTTCAAGTAGGAATTAGGCCTGTACAAATAAGAAAGTATTCGATTCAGATTCAGTTGATTTGGCTGAATCAGAATTGCATATTCGGCACTGATTTGGCGCTGATTTGGAGATTTGGATCACCTGGGGATCACCTGGGGAGAGGCAGACACAGCTGGGTGCATGCAGGTTCTCCCATGGCTCCCAGGCAGAGCTGTGGGAGAAGCCCCCATGGCTGCCCTGCCCGGCCCCATCCCTCACCTGGCCCTTAAAAAAAAGGCCCCTCAGCCTTGTCCTGGCACTTAAAAAAAAAAAAAAAAGAAAAAAAAGTCCTGCATTCATCGGCTGCAGGAGCAGCAATTGGGGCCTCATGGCAGAGTCCCCGCTCATGCAGTATGGGGCAGTGGGGAGCAGCAGGGATTGCCCCCCTGCCTGGCATCCATGTAGCAACTGCCCCATGGCACGGGAGCAATGTGGCTCGGCAGGGTGCTGTGCATTGTCTGGGAGCTAGGGCCACCGGAGCTGAGTGGTGCCAGGCTCCAGCTCCCAGACAGTGCATGGCACCCTGCTGAGCTGTGCTGTACCTCGTGTGATGTGACAGCTTCCCATTCATCGGCTGCAGGAGCAGCAATTGGGGCCTCATGGCAGAGTCCCCGCTCATGCAGTATGGGGCAGTGGGGATACCTCGTGTGATGTGACAGCTTCCACATGGGTGCCAGGAAGGAGGGGCCCAATTTCCACTGCCCCCCACTACCCCACACTGTGCAGGGGGACTCTGACATGAGCCCACAGAGGCCCTGATTGCTGCTACTGCAGCCAGTGAATGCAGGGCTTTGTTTTATTTTTTTTAAGTGCTGGGACTAGGCTGGGGATGGGTGGGGGATGGGGCCAGGCAGGGCAGCCATGGGGACTTCTCCTCTGGCTTCCCCCACCCAGGGAGAGGCAGACACAGCTGGAGGAGCCACATGGGACCCTGCAGCCACCTGGCTGTGACTACCTCTCCTCAGCTGATCCAAATGGCCAAATCTTTTCAAATCTTTTCCAAATTGATTCAGAGGCTTTGGATTTGATTCAGACCTTTTAATGGGCCCAATTCAATTTGGATTCTGAGATTTGGCTGTTGAATTGGGCCAAATCTCCTCTGAATCAAATCACACAACCCTAGTAGGAATCCATTGTGGCAAAGACAATCTGACTCAGAAGGACCTGTTGTGGTCTCTCTGAGTTCTTTACACAGAGAAATTGCTCTATTATTTTTCTGTAGTGAGTGACTGAGTGAAAAGGAGTAAAAAAATCTAAGAGCAGGCATTGTCCAGGGGGTACCTTGACTAATGCCTGAGGTCTAATGAGGTTAAAAACCACTGCCCTGGATTCTACATGCAAGATGGCATCATTTCAGCTACAGTAACTGGAATGTTTGTCATGTGTATTGACTCCTTAACATGTATCTAGTATTACTAACTGACATACATGTTGATTTAGTAATCTATGGCCCCACCCACATGAGCGTGGACTTTTGATTCACCAGGGACAACAAGCAGTGGCACACCTTGTCCCCAGGGAATGCCTGTGCTATGCTGGATATCCAGGGGTAAAAAAAAGACAAACAAAAAAACCCCACACTGCTCCCTTGCGATGTGGAGAACAGCTGAATATGTCATGTGTGGTGCCACAGACGCGTCTGCAGTGCCACATACCATATGGACATGCTTGTCTGGACGCAGCCTATTATGTTTTCCCCCCTGTGTAACTACTCGCTTTCACTATTTAGTACCCAAATTTACCCGTATGTTACAACATATCCAACTTTGAGATGTCTCGTATTGTATGTTTTATTTTTTGCAACTAGTAATTTGTAATGCTAATACATTGCTGAACGTCATGGTGTGTATTACTTTGCTAAAAGTTAATTTTGAATCGATTTTTAAATATTAACAAAGAAAATAAAATAAGCCTAATTTTTATACTGGTAATCAAAATTAAAAATGAAATTAAATGAAAAATTAAAATCCCAAAGTATTTCTCAGAACTACTGATGGGAATTAATTTTGTTGAAAAAAACAAACATACAAAACCTCCAAGTAGCTGTTGTTATGATTTAATAGAACATGACATTTCTTTTAATTTCTTTTACATTATTGCAGGTTTATTTTTTCCTCACTGTTTATTTTAGATGACTAGGCCCTGAAGCATTATTGACGGTCTTTTGCTCTGCTATAGAACACTGCATTGTTAAGGAGGGAGAGAACAAGCCTTTTTTTGTAAAGAATTTGAAAGATAAAAGGAGGAAGGAGGCTCTAATAAATTTGATCCTGCTCTGGGATTTGGGAAAGCTGGTTTGCTGTTGTAGGCTCAGTAAACATTTGACTTCCTTTATGACCTAGCTAAACTTTTTAAATCCATCCTACCACAGATCCCGTCCATGAAAATGGGGATAATACATCTCTGGCTCACAAGGGTGTCGTAAGGAGAAAAGCCATTAGTAACTGTGCAGAGTTAAGATACTATGGCCATTAGAACTGTATAAATATTTACATGTATTAAATTCATGTGTAAGGACATCTGCAAAGTTTTAATGTTTGGTAGAATTTGAATATTATTTTACATGTAAAGGGGAGGGGAGATTGGTACGTAGTAATTCTATGATGAATGGAGATATGGTTATAAGTGGAAAGGCTGGATTAAGTTGTTCATCTAGTGAAGGACTAGGAAGGCATATTTGCAAATCAGAAATATTGGTAATGACTTGATCTGTAGTATTGCATTGTTGAGGTAGCTATGCAGGGGGTGACAGTGCTTGGCTATCCCTTAGCAGTATTTCATAGTCAGCTCATAAAAATAAAAAAGGGAAAAGGGTAAGATGGCACCTACTGTGAAGAACTATACCTTTAAGAGACTCTTGCAAGAGTCAGTTGGTACTGGTTGAAGTATCATTCAGGGGCTTCTATTATGCAATACTGTTTCCCTGGAATTTAGGGCACTGACAGAAGTGATGTTTTGTTGTGCAGCCGGCCCCCTGAGAGTGCTCTACAGCTGTGCAGAACACTTAAAAAATGCCTGATTGCATGACAATCTGAACCCTCATTACATGAGAGTGGAGCACTTTCATTAACTTCTGTCAGTCCCTGCTGGGAGCAGGGATGAGCTGCATCCCCTGGTACTGTCTTCAGAATGGGAGGGGGAGAAGGGAGGGAGCTTGGGCTGGGGTTTGCCTAGCCTGTGCTGGAGGGTGGTGCTGGTGGATTGGAGCTGTGTTGGAGGTGCGGGGCTCCAATCCACCCACCCATCCCACCTTCCAGTACTTGGTGGGCAAACCCCAGCATGAGCTCTCTCCCTTTCCTTCTCCCCCTCTCCTCCCTTCTCCCCACTCCTATCCTCAGGACACCACCAGAGCCGGGGTGAGGCAGAAGGGGCTAGGGGAGGGAGGCTTAAGACATGTGAGCTTGGTTTTTTTTCCCTCTGTCCCTGACCCAACAGAGAATGTCTTCGGGTCAGGGGGGTTCACTGTAACTCATGACACTTTCTGTGAAGTGCCATGAGTTACAGCAGGGAGCACTATGACCCAGACCTCTGCAAGGTTCCTTAACTCAGAGTGGGATAGTTGGGGTGTATACAAACCTATATTTTCTCTTTCCAAAAGGGAT
>NW_005841928.1:1505956-1548119 GCF_000455745.1 Alligator sinensis
AGGAATGTGCAAGGTGTTACATTTCAACAGTTACATGAAAAATCCAGACCCCTGGATGAAGCAGGGTTGAAGTTAGAGCTATTATGCTACATTTGAATAATTGCCAGTTTATCGATATATAATTGTTAGAATGAAACAGAGTCCCTTCTCCCCTTTTGAAATGGCTCCATTGAATGTACATCTATACCAGGGGTGGCCAACCTGAGCCTGAGAAGAAGCTGTAATTTATGTGCATTATTAAAGAGCCACAGTAATATGTAATGATTATGTATATATATATGTGTGTATGTGTATGTATGTGGTCACCGTGTGCTTGTGCAAAGATTCGAGGAGATACATATTAACTTCTGAAGAGTCGCATGTGGCTCCAGAGCTTCCGTTTGGCCACCTCAATATATACCCAGAGCAACATGTCTTCCTACTGAACAGATTAGATTTCTATAGGTGCTTGGCTCTAGGCATTGCTTTTAATGTCTAAAACTGCTCTTTACTCTGATTAGCACTGCACGGCCTGCTTAGTGATAAGAAAATGAACTGGATTTCATCTTAGTTTGTGGACCATAGGATCATAGGACTGTAGGGATCTTACAAGATCATCTAGTCCAGCTTCCCATTCATGTCAGAATGCTCCCTGATAAAACCATCCTAGCCCAGTGTCTATCCAACCAGCTCTTGACAATTTCCAGGGATGGAGATTCTACAACTTCTCTTGGAAGCTTGTTCCAATGCTTGACCACTCTCATATTCAGAATTTTTTTCTTAATTTCCAACCTAATTTTCTCCTAGTCTTCTGCTTTACAACCACAGAGAATAGTCTATCTCCACACTCTCTAGTATCTCCTGTCAGGTATTTGATCAAATCACCCCTTAGTCTTCTCTTCTCCAAGTTAAATAACCCTAGCTCCATCAGGTTTTCCTCTTAAGTCACCTTTCCCAGGCCTCTAATCATGTTTGTTGTTTTCCACTGACTGCCTTCAATCTGTCCGCATCTTCCTTGAACTATGTGGCCCAAAACTGGGCACAGTACTTCAGGTGGGGCCCCACTAGTACCAAAAACAGAAGAATTACTTCCTTTTATTTGAAAGAGACCCTTGTATTAACACAACCCAGTATGCTGTTGGCTTTTCTTTGCAAAAAGAGCAAACTTTGGCTCATATTCAGTTTATGGCCTACTGTAACTACTGTAACTATTTTCAATGGCTTAAGCAAATTTCAGTTTTAGAATCAAATACTTCCTTACAGTACATTGCTGCAACTCCAACTCCTTTTAGTGGCCCATAGATGGCAATATTAATCATAGTTTTGTAGATCCAAATGTTCAAAAAACATGAGTTAGATTTTCAAATTATAAAACTGGGAAAAAAAATTATCAGATTTAAAAATAAGTTTTTACCTTCTGTTTTTCATTTAGCAGCTTAGGCCACATCCACACATGGTTTGGATGTTTGGTTCCCTGGGGACAACTAGCAGCAGCACACTTTGAGCCACTGCTAGCTGTCTCCGTGCCATGTGCACTCTGGCGGATGACAAGTTACCCTAGAGGTGGTAGGGTGGCTTGGAACAGCACTGGACTAGCCCCAGCAGCGTTACCTGGGGGCCTTCTGGGGCTGCAGCAGTGGCGATTCTGCTGCGTGGAGCCTGGCCAGCAACTTTAGCACTGCTCTGTGCAGTCCGGCTCCGCTTTTGAGTGGTGCGCGCTGCCCATGCATATGATGCTCCGTTTTTTTTTTCTTCACGGATTTTTTTGATTCCTGCGTATCCAGGAAGTCAAAAAAACTCTCTGTTCTGCTCCCATGTACTATGGAGAATAACGGAATGTGCAGTGTGCGCGCGTGTCTGCAGTGCCGCATACTGCAGGGCCACGTTCATCTGGATGTAGCCATGATGTTCGTGTTTCTAAGTTTATCCTTGCAACAATGAAGCTAGAGACACATTTTTAATGAAGGATGAGATTCTCACATATTCATGATAGCAGGAGTTCGCTGAGTATCAGGACATGTGGAATTACATCATAAAAGCTGGTAACATTTCATGAGAAGAATCTCTAGGGGATTTTAAAGTTCGTTTTTTTCCTGAAAAGTTATCTTATAACAAAACAACTGAGTTCCAGATTAACTGATTCAATGAATTTCTGATCTTAGTTACAAGAATTATAAGCAAAATGCTGCTTTTCTACCGTGACAGACTTCCACATTCAATCTACAAATTGAACATTTTCAGTTTCTTTCTTCCTTGTATGTCACAACTAGAAATAAAGATTTTTGTGGCCTAAATTCTGCACTCACTTATACTTTTGCTATTCCTTTATCTTCTCTGCATCACTTATATCAATATATGTACATATAACCATTTTTGTGTGTAGATAGATAGACAGATTGTGTATAAGTTCCATGCCATGGTATCTGAATGGAAAAAAGTTTATGTACCTAGGCCAATATTAATTTATTCATACAATGTATCCTTTTTTTTTTTTTTCACCAGTAAACTTTTCACAGTGTTCTTGGTAGAAGATATATATTCTTTTAAATATTATTTACCATTTATAGGATGGGTGTCTCTTTCAATAGAACTGCATAGGTGAATCTGAGGTTGGAGTATGTCCCAACAGTTGAAATTCACTTATTTCTGTGGATGATGCATGAACAAAGCTAAATTTAATTTTCTTAACTGTTTAGGCTCTCCAGTGTTAACAGGGATAAACAGCAGTGAAAATCTTGTGTTACTGAAGTCACAAATGAGCTCTGAATATCTCCAGGGATCATCTGTGTAAGAAGGTGCTAATTTTACATACTCATTTTTCTTTCCAGGTTTACCCTGGAGCACTTATAAGGGGTGTCTTTCTATAATTTTAATGCATTTTTTCAGTGATGTGATCACTGTTTTAGTGAATGCACAGCTGCATTTTTTAAAGTAGAAAAATATATGCATATTTTTTCTAGCTTGAGAAAAGAAAAATATCAGTGTCCAGCTGTTTATGTGTTGATGTAGGGTGGCTATGCTCTTAAAATCTTAGAACAGAATCTGATGACTGGTAATATTCAGTGGTAGCCTATTTTGGAGGCTTTTACATGCTCTGCTGTTATTGGGTTTTGGCCACTAAGGCTAGGGACAGAAAATACACATAAACCATATAAGTTATCTGTAACCAGTTCAAATCTGTAACACAACAGAAGTTCAGTGCACATGAACCACTTTCAAATAGAAACCAGTTTAAAATATACCTGGGTGGATGTAGTATCAGAGGCTATGTGTAGGCAAAACAAAGGGCATGTGTGTACGACACTTTAAATCGAGTTAAATGCTTTTGCAGCACTTTAATGGTGTTGGTATTTGCACATTTTGGTGGTGTATTGCGCAGTAATTCCAGCCACTATAGCAAAGTTGGTGGCGGCATAATGCACCTTAAATAACTTGGAGCACAGCAAACTAAAACTCCTCTGAGGAGTTTTAGTTTACTGCCCTACAGCTGTGGAGCAAAGCACCAGGCTCTGTGCAGCTCAGGGCCTCTGCAGGAAGCCCATGAAGGCAGCCTGGCAGCAGTCCAGGAAGCCAGGCTCTGCCCAAGGAAAAAAAAAGCAGTGAGATATACAATTTTTTTCCCCTGGAGCCTGCCTGCCTGCCTCAGTTGCATGGGGACCCGGTGCTTCCTTCTGCAGCTGCAGTGCCTTCTGGGACCACCTGAGCCAGATGCCTGTGAGCGGGTGCCACTGGGCGGGGGGGGGAGGGGCTGCCACAGAGGGAAGCACCAGCACCAGCACTGCTCCGCTCACTGGCAGCTTGCTCTCCCTTCCCTACCACGAGAGAGGCAGGTAAGTGCACGGGTGTGTGCACGACACAGGGGTTTACTTGGCCCTAAATTGAAGTGCTGTTTTTAAAAACCCACCACTTTAACACCTAAGCTTGCAAGCACAGAAGAATATTGGATTAAAGGATTTTTTCCAGTTTATTTAGTTCGTTCCTTTGACAGTTCTGTGTGTCTGTAGCATATTTCAGTGTTTCCTAACATAGCCCAGTGGATAAAGAAAGCACAGTTAAATAGAAAACATGAAAGCTGGGCTCTATTCCTAACTCTGTCATTGGTTTGTAGTTTGGCCTTTAAGCTCAGGTCAGCTTAAATTCGTTTTCTAAATTTGAACACTTAATAGTATTTCAGACCCAGCCTAAATAATATATTTTTCAATGTTTAGGAGCTCCTATAGAGTTCAGTAACAGTCATGAGTACTTAGCAACCCCCCAAATCAAGTGCCTGATAGGTAGGTAGGTAGGTGTTATCATTAGTCCTTCCTCACTTCTCTTCTTTAGTTGCATGGACAGTTTTGGAAAGTTCAGCTCTTGGTACTGCCTTGGAGCCCTCAAATGCAGTTTGGTGCTCTAGTCCACCTGAACTCTACATCTGAAAGAAGCTTTTTGATTAATGATTTGTCAGCTGAACAGAGTTGCTGTCAGTGTTGATAGCAGTACAGTCCAGTCCAGGCCTACAGCCAATCAAGGATCAATATTGCTATATTCAGGCATGTCCAGCTGACCGGGTAAGTGCCTCTTGCAGCATCGCAGACCAGTTTGAGATGCTGCAAGAGGCATGCTGTGAACAAAAATATGTTCCCCGTGCTGTATAGTTGCAGTGCAGGCTCAAAATTTGATACCTGGAAATCCAACTATAAAAAAAAAACCCAAGGGTGGAAAAAGTGGGGCAAGGCATGGCCCTGGACTGTGCCCTGAGGCAACTAGGGGCTGGGGTCCTCCAATGAGATGCTCTGGTAGCCAGCCAGAGCATCTCCATGGCTGCCTCTTGCCCTGGTGCTGCAGCACACTGCCTCCCTGTGCGGGGCAAGGAGTGGTGCAACCTGCAGCTTGATCAGACTGGGCTCCATCCCCAAGTAAGTAGGGACTAGAGTGGGGGCTGTGTGGGTGCAGGGGACTGTGTGGGGAGGGCTGCTCGGGAGGGGTAGTCCCCTGCCTGCACCCTGCATGGCCCACAGCCCCCATGCAGCAAAATCAGCCTTTGGGGCACTCAGGGCCCTCATGGAACAGCCCCCCCCTCCCCCAATGGTATGGGGCAGTGCAGCTCATCCCCAGCCACCTGGTACCCGGTGCTGCCTGTGCCACATTGCACAGCCCTGGCCCAGCTCATTGCAGGGCCATCCACCCTCAGCGTTCTGGGCCCCTCAGGTTGTCACCCGCAGCCTGGCACCACTTGCAGTGCAGGGACCATGTGTCATGCTAGGGTGGGTCCTGCCTCCACAAGCCCTGTGCACCATTGGGCAGGGACGGTTCCATAGAGGCAGAACCCAGCTTGGTGTGACACATGGTCCCTGAGAGCCGGTTCCCAGAAAACAGCCCAAGCAGCCTGAAGCTGCCCAAAAGTGCATGGTCCCATGTTGCAGTGTGCTGCACTGCGCTGCTCCATGCCAAGCTGGACCTGTGACAAGCAGCACAGGTGATGCTGGGTTTGAGGCAGCCAGGGCCACACTGCACCACAGGGGTCTCAGGTCACAGTGGGCTGTGAGTGCCCAATGGCCGCTGCTGATGGGTGGAAGGCTATGGCCCCGGAAGTGGGGGAGCTGTGACCCCTGTGGGAGGAGCTGTGGGCCCTGCAGGGGGGGCAGTCCTTGAACTGTCTTGTGGGGCTGCACCCTGTGGGGAGCAGGGGACCCACCCCTCCCGAGCCCCCCCCACACAAGCTCCCCATACCCATACTCCCCCCACAACCCCAAGGCACCCCGACAAACCCCTCACCCACATACATGGCCTTGTGGGTCAGGAGTGAGGGGACTGGATGGGGGGCAGGCTGTGGGTTGACAGTGAAAGGCAAGAGCAGGGGCAGGGCGTTGGCATATTAGTGATGTTCAATGCCACATATCCTGGTGAGCAAAGGGGGTAGGGGCAGCTCTGATTCTTCTATGACAAAAAACCCAAAAGTAAATGCCAAAGTGTATAGATATTTAGACATTATTTTATTATGATGATAGAGGCACTGACAGGCTTCCAAATTGCTTTAAACTTGTAAATATATCAATAAAACATTGCCCAACTAATCTCTTTCTATATATAGTGGTGTTTCATTTTAATAGTGGAAGAACACTATTTTGGATATTTTAATGAGACAATTTGGGTTTCTTATCAGAGAATTTACAATTTTTAAACATCAGGATCTTCGCTGGTACGGCAGTTGGTGAGACCCAGACAGAAGAGCCTGTCCAGGGCCAGCACTGGGGACCCAGCTGGGGGGCAGACAATGTGGCTGACCTCTTCGCCATTTGGGGCCAAGAGGACATGCTTTGACAATTCAAAGCAGGCCACCACAAGGAGCACATCTTCTAGATTATAACTGCCCAGATGGCACAGTGGGGGCACCCCATCTTGGTTTGGCAGGTATGCAGCCAGAGGGCTGCAGGTCCAAGGGGGCAGATGCTGTCATTGGTGGCAGAAGGTCACAGCCAGGCAGCAGCCCCCACTGCCAAACTTCTGCAGTGGGTAGAGGGTACAGGGGTCAATCCACTTGAGGGCTGCTTTTGCAGTCCAGCTGGCACAAGGGGTAGTGTCCCCAGACACCAACTGCCTGGGCCTCAGATGCTCCTGAAGGCAAGTAGCTCTGAGCTGCTCACCAAGTTAGGTTTTTATATTGCTGGGGCCAGCACAGGGCAGGTTGTTATACAGCTGGGGCCAGCACAGGTGCTGGACCCAGGCTCTAGCTTCCCCTGGCTGCAGATCTAGAAGGAGCCAGGCAGGGTCATTTTTCCCCAAGTGACACAACTTGCCCCACACCGAAGTGCACATCCAGGCATGTGCGCTGAGGCAAAAATTCACAGGACAAATTTGTGCCGCCCCTATTTGTGCTGCTGCAAGTGCACATGCCTGCATGTGTGGACATGCCCTTCAGGCACAAACCAGAGTCAGAAAAGGCAATCAAACACAAGGCACAAGCCAAGTCAGAAAACCAAGAGATCAAAAAGAGAGTGAAGTCCACAAGCCAAGTGAAGAAACCAGGATGTCAGAAAGCAGGCAGAGTTACCAGAAGTGCAATCTTAGGTCAAGAAGAAAACCCTGTTGCCCAGACACCTCTTGTACCTCTCCCTCACCTTATACAGGGAAAGTACCATATATATGTCAGCCACTTAGGTATCAGGGGTGCATCTACACATGCACATTTTCTGTGCAGTAATTTAGGTTACTGTGCAGTAACTGAAAATTACTGTGCAGTAAGAGCATGCATCTACATGTGCATGCTCTTACTGCACAGTAAATATGGTGACTTACATCAACTTGGACATCATGCAGGTATCAAATTTACACCCAATTAGTTACTGTGCAGTAGCGTATGTGTAGATGCCTTACTGTGCAGTAACACTGTATGTGTGGACTGACTTGGGACTAACTTCAGTCCCAAGTCAGTCCTCACACAGCATTACTGCACTTTAACAGCTGCATGTGTAGACACCAGCCTAAAAACCACTTACTGTGTAATTACTGTGCAGTGAATGCACATGTAGACATGCCCAGGGAGAAGGTAAAGACTTAGTTACTAATGACGGCTTTGGGCAGGCCACATCCAACTTTTGAAAAAATCAGTAGAGTGGTAAGTTGAGAAAGTCTGCTGTACTCATAAAGCCAAAACCCTGAGTTCAAGGTTGCAGGCCTGATGGTAGTGGGAGAATGGTTGATGTGTTTGATTTTGACTTAATATTTTTTCATTTCTCAGGGCGGGGCAGAGAGGTGGAACCACCACAGGGTCACATTCTCCAATATCTTATAGATTCATAGATTCATAGATGTAGGGTTGGGAGGGACCTTGCAGATCTTCTAGTCTGAACCCCTGGGCAGGGGAGAAAACTGGGTTCAAATGACCCCAGCCAGATAAACATCAAGCCTCCTCTTAAAGACCCCATGTAGGAGCCAGTACTACTTCCCTTGGAAGTTGGTTCCAGATCCTAGCCGCCCTGACTATGAGGTAGTGCCTTCTAATGTCTAGTCTGAACCTACTCTCTAACAACTTATGGCCGTTATTCCTTGTTACTCTGGGAGGTGCTCGGGGAACAAGGTCTCTCCCATTCCCCCCTGTTCCCCCCTGGTAAGTTTTTATAGACGGCCACCAGGACCCCTCTCAGCCTTCTCTTATGAAGGCTGAACTGGTTAAGGTCCGGTAGCCTCTCCTCGTAGGGTCTGCCCTGCTGTCCCCAGATCATATGAGTGGCCCTCCTTTAGACCCTCTCAATGCTGTCCACATCCCTCCTGAAGTGTGGTGCCCAGAACTGGACACAGTACTCCAACTGCAGCCTGACCAGTGCCGCATAGAGGGGGAAGATCACCTCCTTGGCCCTGCTTGTAATGCATCTGTGGATGTTGTTGGGTGCAGAATGAACAATGGGTTTCTCACCCACATAATCTACAAGATCAATACATCTCATCTGAAGCTTTTATTCGGTTGATTTCACAGAGGGTGATGGATTTTATTTGTCTCTGATTATTCAGATGGAAAAGTGATGGGGACAAAAGTTTTTCTATTAGCTTTTGTATATATTTAATTGGTAGATAGAGACAATGTACATTATTGCCCTCTATGTTCCTCCTTATCATGTTATATTCTAGTTCATAGAATAATTATAACCCAACCTCTAAAAGGGAAAGGTGATCTAGTGAGGTGAGAATTCTTTGGATGTATCAGAGCTGAGGTGCTGCTGTTCTACGTGTTCCCACTCCTTGTCTGCATTGCATCTTGAATAGTCTCAGCAGGGCAGAAAGACCATGTTGCTTAGGTCCCTGTCACACATTACATATATTATGCAATTCACTGGTTAATCATATAATACATTTTAGACCAGCCAGACATGCAAAGTAATTATCATGCCATTAAAATGTCTATCCAGCTACAAAAAAGTCAACCAGTTGCAAAGGTAATGCTTGAAAAAGTATAACAACTCTATAGTGGTTTCTATCCCGCTTTAATTGAATGTGGCAGGGCGCTTAGTGTGAGTACATCAAAATCCACATGGGGTTTTAGTTATTGTGGTCCTCTCAGTATGTCTTTTTCCTTGTGAGGGGAGTAATAAGCACTTCTGTGTATTGTTGAAGGCTTGTGCTATGTTTAGTAGGTATCTGGCAAAGAGCAAAATTAATCCTTCCTTGCCTCCTGAAATGTGAACAACTGTAAATTGGCATGTGAACAACTGAGAATGGGCATGTACCCACTGAACTTGAGCTAAACTTGAGAATTTTCTCATGTCAACATATTCTGGTATGCCAACTACAGCTGTATTTGATGAAACCCTGCTAGTTGTTCAAGAAAGTTATCATTATAGTAGAAGAGGTTTCTAGCCTATGTCACATATAAACCCTTCCCACGTACTACTACAGCATAAACTAATCAGAGCCCAAGGTGTGAGCTGTAATTATGTTCAGATAGTAGCTTACACTGCAGGTAGTCCCACTGAAATCAAGGTTGTAAAGACAAGTATATTTTTTTGAACTAACTTTAGAGAACGCACCATTTTCCATATTATGGTCTTCTAGGAAAGCACTAATAAGTGAATGGCTCTAAATATTTTTAAGCCCTGATCATGCAGTACTATAAAGTCAGTAGAAATCTACTGGTCAACTCCAGTATATCAGGTTATGGATTATACTTGAGAATTTGGAACATAGGGAAAATATTGGATTTAGTTTTAGTGAAAAAAATCTTCTATGTACATTTTGGAAATGATTTAATAGATTTAATTGATTTCTTAGACATGAGGGCTGGAAGGGACCTCGGAAGATCCTCGAGTCCAGCCCCCTGCCCAAGGGGCAGGAAGTCAGCTGGGGTCACAGGATCCCAGCAAGATAAACATCTAATTTTCTCTTGAAGGTGTTCAATGTAGCTACTTGAACCACCTCCGGTGGCAGGCTATTCCAGACCTTGGGGGCTCGGACAGTAAATAAATTCTTCCTTATGTCCAGCCTGAAACAGTCTTGCAGTAGTTTATAACCGTTTGACCTCATCATCCCTTGGGGTGCTCTGGTGAACAAACATTCCCCCAGATACCAGTGGTCATCCTTGATAAACTTATAGGTGGCCATCAGATCACCCCTGAGCCTGAGCTTTTCCAGGCTGAAGAGTCCCATAGTGTTCAGCCTGTCATCGTAAGGTCTGTTTTCCTGACCTCTGATCATGGCTCTTCTCTGGACTCTCTCAAGCTTCTCCACATCCTTTTTGAATTGTGGGACCCAAAACTGGACACAGTACTCCAGCTGCGGCCTCACCAAGGTCGAGTACAAGGGGAGAATGACGTCCTGGGATTTGCTTGAGAAGCATGTATGATGCAAGCCAGCGCTTTGCTCGCTTTACTGGCTGCAACATCACATTGAAGGCTCATGTTCATCTTGTGGTCAAAGATGAGCCCACAAGTCTCTTTCTTCCGTAGTGCTAGCCAGTGTAGCATTGCTGAGCCTATAAGGATGCTTCAGGTTTTTCCTCCCAAGGTGGAGAACATTTCATGATTATCCCTTGAAAATACTCATGATCAAAGATTTCGGATATCCTTATAAATCAGGAAATATATAATTAGAAAAACACAGCTGTTTATTAAAAGTAAACTTTAATTTAAGCACTGCATTCTTTTCACTACTATGCACGTGTACCTGCTTGTGCACTCATTTCTCCTGCAACTGAAAAGTCAGTGGGAATTTTAACATTGATTTCAAAGGAAGTAACCCCAGGCTCATTGATTGCCTATACACGAGCAGTGAGGCTGCTCCAACGCGCTGTAATTACAGTGCATCAGAGCAGATTAATCAAGTCTGCTGGAGTGTGGTTATTACCACACTCCAGCAGACTTGATTAATTGAGCCTGCTCTTACGTGCTGTAATTACGTGTTGGTGCAGCCTCATTGCTCATGTATAGGCACCCTATGAGCCTAGGGTTATTTCCTTCATTCTACGAGCTTTAGGTAAAGCACTCCAGCTGCCATTTTTAAGTGCGGGGACCCTGATATATGAGATGCTCCTGGCACTTTAATTAGAGTGGCTCTCTCAGAGTCGCTCTAATTAAAGCACTCTTCCCCCACTCCCCGAGCACATGTATAAATACATGAATACATACATGAATAGGCATAGGAATGTGCTGTACCTTATTCTCACCTTTCTTTACAAAGAGACATTGGATTCATAGACTGAAGAGAAAGAAATTAGGGAGAAAGATGAATTTATTATAAGCAAACTCCCCTGCATGACAGTTACTTGGGTTACAGGAAATTGGCATTGCTGGCCAGCTTGTGAACCATGAAATAATAGGTGACAGGGCTGGAAAACCCCTCCTAGGTTACCTGCATAAAGCAAGCTTTTCCCCTATTCTTAGAATATTTTCTCTAATATCCTTTTAATTTCTCCTAATGATGATACCTCTGTTAACTCACATTCCTTAGGCAGATCATTTTACCATCTAATTATCCCTTCTGATTAAATGTTTTTCTAATAACTAGTCAAAGTCTTTCCAATTTTTATCTTACAACTTTTAAGCTACTTGCTGCTTTTTTCCATGCTGCTCTCCTAGTTACAGTAAATAATCTCCCTGCTTTAGATTGTTTCTCGCTGTTTACAGAGCATTAGCATACTCCCTTTCACTTTCTTTGGACTCAGGTACAATTTAAGTTTCTTAAAACTCGCACCATTAATCTTTAATTTATTTTTTGCCATTTGTATGAATTCTTTACATTTTTCAATGTCCTTTTTCTACCAAAAATCCGAAACTACAGATCCAAGACAATGTAAGTCATCATTATTATCTCCTTTGACAGACAAGTAATATGCTTTTATATATTTTATATTCTGCAATATATTGTCTTTTCTTCCCTAATGTTCAAAGGGTCACAAAAAGGTCAACATTTTCCTATAGTTTTCATCCAGCACGCTTTCAGGTTTGAAGAGTACTGTGACATCCTTAAGACCCTGGTGTGACTTCTGTGAATAAATGCATATCTTTCATACTGTTAATCCCTTACTCCCTTGTGTTGAGGAGCTGTGATTAGAGTTTTGTGGTCTGGTCCAACAAGAATTTAGCTAGTTCATGTAGCATTACAAAACTGTCTACTTGTTTTTTTATTATAATTTCTGAACTGTTTATCAGCATTGCGGCATACTGAGCTAACTTATTCAGGCATGGCATTAGTGGGGGAGCTGAAGGCCAGATCCTATAAAGGATTTAAGTGCCTGAGTCCAAAACTGCAATCCAGAAAATCCCTGCTCAGCAGCTGCCTAAGCATGGAAGCACCTCAGTGCCTTAATTTCTCACTTTAATGTACCCCAGGTTCCTAGACTTGCATCATTGCACATGCCTAAAACTGCCCTAGGTTTGTCAGACCTGAACAGCTCAGCATCTGAGTCTAGTTGGCATCAACACCTACATGTTACTCTGCCTAACACGCACTGACAGGATCAAGTCTCTCACAAAATACAGTACCACTTTCGTTTCAGACATAATGTCTTCTTGCTGGGAGCACACTCCACCCTTCTTGTTAAAGCTGTAACACTGTGTAGAAACATCTGCATGATTCATTAGGCCAGAGAGAGGGCACAAAAAAGAGGATGGCTGTCGGCTAGCTGTAAAAGCACTTGCATGGACTTCAGGGCTGCTGTGGCCAGTGTGCGGGAAGCCTGTGTACCAGCTGCAGCAGCAGCCATTGCCAGAGTGTGGGGAGCCCAGGTCATGGCTGATTAGACTCTACCCCTCCTTTTCCCCCCTATTCCCCTTCCCCAGCTCTGCACAGGGTGTCCAAAGAGTTTGCTCTGTCCAGGGTATCGCGAGGCATTTTGCATTAAGAATGGCAGCAGTGTAATTTTCCAAGTCTAAATTTGTAAATGATGAATCTAAGCAATGTTTTAACCATTAGCCTCAGAACAGGTGCTTTGTCATGTTTCTTGTGTTCTAAGCAGCTCCTGTATCTCTTGTTAGGTTATTGCTTTGTAAGTAGTATGAACATTATTTGATATTTATTACTTAGATCTGTGTATCCCCCTTGTCTTTCTCTGTAAAAGAGCATAATTCAGATTTTCTTCAGCTGTAACTTTGTCAAACCTATTACAGCAACATTACATGAATCTCATGGTGCAACATTGCCCTAAATTGGTTTGAATTAACAGCATCCCTCCTTGCATAGAGGCTAAGCTGGTAGTGCCAATATGACTAGAATAACTGCAGAGGGAAAATAGCCTTAAAGTCATTTTTGCAGCATACCTCTCCATCATCCCAGCTTTGTGTTGGGCAAAACTTACTTGGATAAGCTAGTGTGGATCATAAACATTATAGATTCCACTCCTCCAACATGATTTGTGAACAATTACCTTATTTCGCAATGTTTAAGTTGAGTTTTGAAGCCCAATTTTTAACTCTTAAAATTCAACCTTGACTTAAACACCATATCAATATTTTTGACCCTGACCCCGGCCCCAGCCCTGACCTCAGCTGAATCCCAGCCCAGCTGTGACTCAACCTTCACCTACCAACAGCATCCCTGTCACTGGAGGCCATCCCCTCTGAGCAGCGCTGCATGGGCTGCCCCAGCCGAGTGGCTCCATCCTGTGCGAGTAGTGGCAGGCTCAGCACTTGGCTGGTGCAGCCCAGGCAGCGCTGCTCACAGGGACCAGGGCCAGGCTCAGTGCCCAGCCAAGTAGTGTCTCTATAGTGGGCTTGAAAGGGATGGGCCATGCCAGCCAAGCACCAAGCTTGGCACCACTTGCAGTGGACAGAGCTGGGCTTGGCACTCCATTGGCATGGCCCAGGAAGTGCCACTCACAGGGGATCGGGCTCGGCTTGGCATTTGGCTGGTGCAGCCCCAAGCCCTGCAAGTGGCACTGCCTGGACCACACCAGCCAAGTGCCAAGCCTGGCCCTGTCCCCCGTGAACAGCACTGTGGCACGTGTCCCCCCACCCACCAGGTGCCCAGCACATGGTGAGGGTGTACAGGGGCCGGTATAAGTTGAGCCCATATTTCTGACCCAAAAAGTTAAGTTATACACCATATCTATGAAATACCTAACTTTTTGGATCAGAACAATGGGGTCGACTTATACACTGTGTCAACCTGTACACTGTGAAATACGTTATTTATAATGGTTACCCACAGCTTATTTTTCTATAACTGAGGATGCATATGTTTCAGAAGTTTAATACCGTTTTGCCAAACTGAAAATCTGCAGTGGCCCAGGTCAAATTATGCTGTCATAGAAAGTCAATGGAGTTGTGGGCATGTAAATGAAAACAGAATATGGCTTTCTAAAGCCAAGATTTTGAAAAAGAAAAAAAATCCTCAAATTAGTCTCTGTGAATTCATTTTTCTGCAACTGAATAAATGTTTTGATTTTCAAAAGTGCTAAACACCCAAGACAAGGCCACAAATTTCTGCAGAAGCTGAGACTGTTTAGATTTTCTGCAAATCAAGTCCCTTCTCCAAAGGTATCTAAGGCCCTAAGTTTGCATTTCTTCTTCCTTTTTTCTTAGTTTCAAATCAAACCCCTTGCCTTTTTCTGGGGAAAGGGAAAAAAGTTCTCTCAGAATTTCTCTGTCTCGCTCTCTTTTGTTCTTACACTGGAAAGTGTGGAGTAAGTCAAGGCTGGTCTTATGGTATTTTACTCAAGTAAGGTATGCCACTGAGTTAAACTCTCACTAAACTCTCACGGTTATTGATATTGTGCTTTTGCTGGTCTGTTCTTGCCTGCTTTACCAATGTAAGATTGTAGTAAAGCATTTAAAGCGTTCTTCAGCCTTCCTCCCTCCCTGTCCTACAACAGGATGAAATGCACTCTGGCAACAAGGCCACAGGCTTGGCGGATGGCCAATATCTGCGGAAGCAAATCCCTTCTGAGGATCAGCCTGGTGAAGCATGACTAAAGGAAGTGCACTGTTCTGCCTGCTTACCTGGCAGCCAAAACCACCTCTAAGGCCATTTCTTCAACCCTCCTTATCTTTTTATAAATAGGACAATGATTCCAAATAGGCTCAAGCACTTAATAGAAGCTCTTACTTAACCCTGGAGAATTAGCTTCTTCCTTTGATCAGGGCTAGTGGTCAGGTCACCACCTAAGTAACCCTCCTTCCTAAGCAGGGCTTGCTGCCAGGTCATCACTTAAGCACTTCAAAGATCCCTCAAGTGATATCTACCATCATTTTCTTAGTTGATTCTTGCACCCTTTATTCTTCTAAATTGACACTTCTCAATCCCTGTTGAACAAACCTCTCTGTCCTACAGTACATTCCTGATTCTCTAAGAGTATATACTCTCTCTTTGCTTGTATTAATTCAGCAAAAAATTTGGGATAGAGCTTGTGTGACAGATGTTATATAAAATAGAGACATATCTTATTTGTAGCACTGGGCCTTATCATTGAATATTGAAAGGGGAATGTGTGCCCTCAGTTACAACCCCTCCCCCCCAGAAACCCCAACACCTCACACACAGCAGTGATTTATTTGATTCCTTTATATAAGATCCTACAACACCTACATATTTATATGGTTAAATGAAAGGTAGGTAGGTTCATAGCCCTAGCTACGTATAGAATATCTATTTATCCAACACATCTATTCATCCTTAAGGAAGACGATTTATGAGTAGTAAACTATGTGACTCCTTCCTGATTTGGAAAGACCATATTTAAGGCTGAGAAGTGGCTCAGTCTCCTGATCCACTCAACTCCTGGACATGAGGCTGCTGCTTTGTGCTAATTTTGGTAATGTTTCATGCCCGAGGATGGAATATCACTTTGTTATTATAATTCTAGCTATTACAATGTTCAAGGTATTTTCCAGGAAAAGAAAAATGAGGCAGTTAAGCAATACACTATGACAACAGATTGTGTCTTGCTGAGCCATTACAGGTGATGGGGTAGATTTTTAATTTTAATGGATAATTCTTGAAAGGTTCAGAAGTTTGTTGTAAGGCCTGGATTTTGTATGCTTATGCAAAGATGCTTCAACTCCCTGAAACTCTTGAGCTTAAAGGCATTAAAAAGGCCAAGCTGGAAATGTCTGTTTTCATATTAAGAAACCACCAGCTTTGTCTAGAGGAGGAGGAGGATTGGTGAATTAATTATCAGCTCAATGTTTAACTTGAATCAATGGAAATGCCACAACGATTGAAGAATATGCATTAAAGATCGAGTAGCTCCAATGACATAGGGAAACCAGATATGTGTATTAGGAACCTGGGGCAGTTTTCTCAATTTCTTATTCCATTATTCTTGAATGAATTAATCTGTAAGAAATAGAACCACATCTGAGATTCTTGCTGAGCGACTGATCATCAGATGGTGGATGTAATAAGGTGGATTTGGAGTACAGTAGCATCTGGGGTGGGGGTAGGGGGCAGTCAGCTAGAACAAGAGTGTTTCAGAGCATTAGTTTGGAATTATGGATACAAGGCTGCAGGGATGCAGCCCTGAAGTGTGGAGAGTGAGTGAGTCAGGGAGGGGGCTCAGCAGTATAGCTGGGCAGTACTGTGTCCTAGGCAACACTGTATCCTCCTGGCACCCTGCACCTTCCTTTCTCTGGCTCTGGCCCCAGGAAGGTCAGAGAAGTAATGGTGGCACATGGTGGATGATTGGCCAGATGTTCGTGGCTGCATGGTGGGGGGAGGGAGAGATATTACCCTCTTCTTTTCCACAGATTTATGTCAAGTAACCAAGAAACCACTGCTTTTTTGGTGGCAAAAGGCTGATGTCTCTCTTCTGGAGCAAGCAAACCTCCAGCCACTCATCCACCATGCAATACTACCACTTCTGTCATTCCCTGCTGCCGTTGGAACTGGAGCAGGGGATGGCAAGATGAGGCGCCCCCAGCTCCATTTTAGCACCATCTCAGGCAGTGACCATGGATCATGCCTTGTCTGATTTTTATTCCATTGAGAGAGCTAGATGGTATAAGAAAAAGTAAAGGCAGCAGAGGCAAGGGAAGATTAATATTAGTCCTTTGGGGTCTTATGAGGTAGTGTCTGAAAAGGGCTTCTACAGTGTGAATTACTACTTAAGAAACCAAGGTTTTGGTCAAAGTGTGAATGAATTGCAAACACAGGCCTGTTCTGAAAATGACTGTTTGCACATTAACCTGATGGGATTGGGTGGAAAGCATTTTTCTGCCCTATGACAATTTTACAGATTTAAAAATGTTCTTTCTCTATCAGATTGGAGACCAGGTATATAGCCTGGTGGTACTTAAACATTCCTGAGATATCAGAGACTCAAGGCCCTGCCTGCCATTCTCTCCAGTCTGCTGTTGTCACTAAATTATTGATTGCTCATGTGGGTATCCAGCACAGAAGTGATGGCAATTGCTTTGGCAACACCCGGTTACTCACGCAGTGTTCCCTACGTAGCAGGTTTAACAGTGGTAAGTCTAGGACTCAGGATTGACAAAATCCTGTGATGAAATGTTACTAGCTTGTTTCTTTTCTAATGCAGTCCTAGGCTGAACAGTCCATTCTTGCACTAAAATTTGTCATGTTGCTAAACCATAAAGATACTGAAAGTTAAGTATAGATAATAAGGAAATGGTGAGACAAATTCACAAGCATTTTTTTGTATTAAAATGACTGAAAATCAGTTTTTCTTCCATCTCTACTTCCAAAGGGTGTTTAAGATCACTGTTGTATTATAATAGGCCTCTATTTGCTGCTCTTGTTCATCATCTTTGAAAATGGACCTTCCCTATTTACTTACATATTTAAGGGTGGCTCTACTTGTAGAGAATGGAACCAAATTATCCTTTTCACGATATCCCCTGAACTTATCTCTTACCTGTCATAAAGAAGGAAGCAAATTTAGGATGAACATGACAGAGAACAAGTTAGGCCAGACTATCTTGATTTAAATAGTGTTTTTACTCGCATAACACATGCACCCTTCTCGCAAAAGTCAGTCCCCAAAATTTGGATGCTTGTCTTTAGTGAGGAAGCTGAATTTTTTTTCTTTTTTTGCTAGAATAGAAGCATAGCGATGTTGTGCTGCAAGAAGACTTCCAACAAGTTGGGAGGGCAGAGTCCAGTGTGACCATTTCCCAGACGCTTTCAAATTGGCAACAGTTTTTGGCTGAGCAGACAGATGAACAGTCAAAAACTGTTGACTGCTCATTTCTCTGCTCAGCCGAAAACTATTGCCAATTTGAGAGGAGCCGGGAAAGGGTTAACATTGGACTTTGCCGTTTCTGCTGTCCCAGAAAGAAGCTTGCTTCTTCTTCCATCTGCTTCTCTATGAAAAAGTCAGTTCTAGGTCAGGACTGGATTTTTTTTTTCTATATTCTGCCTTCCAAAAACAAGGTGTGGCTCTTACTTGGGGGCAAGTGGTATATGAAAAAAATATGGTATGTTCAAGACTCAATGCCCCCTGGTTAGTAAATCTGATGGCTATGCTGTCAGGGACAGGCTTGTCTTACTTTCTTGATGTATATACACTTTGGGATTTGGAGTTTACTGAAAGGAAACAGTGAAGAAGGATGACAAGGAAGAAAAGGAAATTGTGACAGTATCTACACACTTTTTAAATCCTCCATTTAAATCCTCTGCATTGCAACCTAGAGTGATTTAGTTTTTTGATCTGTTAGGACTAAACTATTGAACCAGCTCTTGGGAGGTTATAAATGTTTTTCCTCAGGGAGCCAGGTTTCCAAAATAATTTATTTTTCCTATAACAGAGAGTTATCAACTCCCAAAATTCATTTTTCTATATCATTCAACATAACAGTTTATAGTAATATTTCTGTATCAGTTGGTGTGGCATGGTATAACAACTTTACCAAATATATGGCAAATGTGTATGGTACTAGATTTTAGGTAAATGAATTTCAAAACTGAGAATGTCACATAGAGCACGTCCAAGTAAAACATATATGCATTTGTATCACCTTCTGCTTGTGTAGATTTTTTGTACAAATTCTCCATTGAACAGGTGATTTCCAACATTATTCATTAACATAACTGGGGCCTTATATAGGCCTCATTTTCATATGTACTGACTTCTGGTAGAGTAACATGTTAGGGCTCATTTAATTTCAGAATAACAACAATGAAAATACCATGGCAAACTGATATCTGAGCTATTTAGAGAAGTTTTGAATGTCTGGTCTGTTTAGAAGTCAAAAATCTCCGTCACTCTTAGCAGCAGTTTGAGGATTCATTAACTCATGGCTATGAAGCAGTTCAAAGCTTAAACATGCAAAGTATTATTATTAGTGTTTACCACAGAGGTACTGTGGCATTTTGTATCATTCTCATACAAGCTTCTGAAACCCAAGTTTATGTTTTTCCCTTTGCATGTGCATCAGTGTTATGAAGAAATCTTAAAAGGGAATTCTTTTTTTTCATTTGAAAGGATTGACCCCTCCCTGCTAGAGATAGAAGAGCTTCAAGGGAGGACTTGCCCTTTTTCCAACAGAAATACCTCACCAGCAACTCAGCTTTATTTAACACGTCAGCAGTACAAACAATACACTGTGGACTCAAAAGAACTGTGTTACCACTGCTGATTTTCTTTTAATGAACTGACATAAGGAAGGAATGGGCTGTATCATAGTGCTTTACTTTGCACAAGTCCAAACCAGCATGGCCCTGGAGCCTACTTCAAAGGCTGAGATCTCTATCTACAAGAAGGATTTCTATAAAACAAAAGCAGCCAAACTTTTAGTTTTCACTTAATTACTTGAACTAGCATTTTGTACTTAACAAATTCTTCATGTAATGTATGAAAAAGAAAGTATTTGAAATAAATGGATTTAGCTGGAATGCATGATATGTAAACAATTCCTTTTTTATAACAAACCTATTATAATACACCTATTTGACTTGATTTTTTTTCATAATACAACTTGGGTAGATATGACCTCTGCACATTGCTATTACCATTTACATGAGTTCAAATTGGATTAAATATCCTAGGTTATTGAAGAAGGTATTGGCTGAGGTAATTTCTGAGTGGATGGCTAGCCTCCTTGAGAAGTCATGGAGGCTGGGTAAGATCCCAGATGATTGGGAATGGGCAAATGATACTGTCCATCTTTAAGGAAGGGAAGAAGCAGCATCTGGGGAGTTACAAACCAGTCAGTCTTGACCTCAATACCTGAAAGATCATGGAGCAGATCCTCAAGGAATCAATTGTGAAGCACCTAAAGGAGCACAAAGTGATCAGGAACAGCCAGCATTGATTCCTTTGATGATAAGGTGACAGGCTCTGTGAATGGAGGGAGAGCAGTGGATGTGATATAGCTTGATATTCACAAGGCTTTTGATACTGTCTCCCACAACATTTTCATTAATAAGCTAAGGAAATACAAACTAGATGAAGGTACTCTAAGATAGATGCATAGCTGGTCAGATCATCTTGCTCAATGAGTAATCCTCAATGACTCAATGTCTAGATGGAGGAGGTATCAAGTGGGTTTCCCTGGGGGTCTGTCCTGGGTCTACTATTGTTCAACATATTCATTAATGATGTGGATATTGTGATTGAGTGCATTTTTAACAAATTTGAGGATGATACCAAGTTGGGAGGAATTCCATGCATTTGAAAGGTAGGGCAGGATCCAAAATGATCTGGACAGGCTGGAAAAGTAGTCTGCAAACAACCAAATGAGATTCAGAAAGGACAAGTGCAATGTCCTGCATTTGAGATGGAATACTTGCATGTGCAAATACATACTGGGAAATGACTGTTGTGTCTAGCCTGTAGTTCTGCAGAAAAGGATCGGGGGGGGGGGGGGGGGGGGGGGCTGGGGGTACAGTGGACCATAACATGAATATGACTAATAATGTGCACTTATTGGGAAAAAAATGCCAGCAGTTTGCCGGTTTGTATCAACCGGAGTCTTATTTGCAAATCAAGGGAAATGATTCTTCTACTCTGTTCAGCACTGGTGAGGCCTCATTTGGAGGACTGTGTCCAGTTTGGGGTCCCATACTTCAAGAAAGATGTGGACAGATTGGAAAGAATCCAGTACAGGGCAACAAAAATTATTAGAGGCCTGGAAAACATGCCTTATGAGGGAAGGCTAAAAGAGCTAGGGCTATTTAATTGGGAGAAAAGAAGGATGGGGGGATCATGAAAACTGTTTTCAAATATCTGAAGGGCAATTATAAAGAAGCTGGAGATTAGATTTTTTCTGTGCCCATAGGGGACAGGACTAGGTGGAATGGTTTTAAGGTGCAACAGAGGAAATTTAGGTTGGAGGTTAGGAGGAAATTTCTAACTATGAAGATGGTCAAGCTTTGGAACAGGCTACCTAGAGAAGCTATGGAATTTCCAGCCCTGGACATTTTCAAGAGCAGGTTGGACAGAAGCCTGTCCAGGATAGTTTAGTCAGGGAGGATACTGCCTTGAATGGGAAGCAGGACTAAATGATCTTGTAGGAGCCCTTGCAGTCCAACTTTTCTATGATCCTACCCCTCCTTGTCCCCAGCGAGCTCTGCATAGTATCTCTGCATATTCCCTTTGTACATCACTTATTTTGAACTATAGTGAATAAGGGGATGAGAAATCTGATCCAGATGTATGTAACTAACTAAAGATATTTTTGACATTTTACAGATGGTAAAGGTGTAAGAAAAATCTCTGATGACCACTGGAACTGATCTGGTGTATTCCTGCACACACTTAAGCCTTAATGAACACAGCAAGCTATGCAAATGATAAAGGCTGAGTAAACTGAATGAGGTTGCCTTCCTTCTGTATGTAAAAATAATGTTTTTCATGAACTAAATTTGCAGAGAATATATCACAATTATTTGGGCATGTTGCTTAGGTGATGTGCGAAAGAAGAGACAACCATCAAAAGCAATATGGTAATTAACAGTGCTAATATTTATGGAAGAATATAAAAGGGCCACATTTTACACTGGGACAAAGTACTTTAAGACCTATTTTGAGCAACCTAGTTGTATCATCTTATTTACTGAGATAAAGTAGCTTGTGCCAGCAAATATCTAATGATAAAATGAAAGTTGTCACCACTCTATTTCTATTTCTATGTGGTGATAGATGTGGTTTTTAAAATCATATTCATGAACAATCAAACACTGTTTTCAAGCTAAGAGACAACAGACTCTTACTGGTGTCTAGTAGATAACAGGTGTGGTTTATCTTTGTTTTTATTTACATAAATGAATGTGAGGACTAATATATATACAAGTTAAGTTACTATAAAACAAATCTCCATGAGTTCTCCTTGAGGCTACTAAGAATCTCACTAACAATTCTAGCTCTTTCCATTCTATTTCGAAGTCCTGGAGAATGGTTCCTTCCATATTTTCATAGTTTCATAGTTGTTAGGGGCTGGAAGGGACCTTATAGATCATTGGGTCCAGGCCCCCTGCACTTGGGCAGGGAAGACCACTAGGATCAGATGACCCCAGCAAAATGGGTACCAAGATGCTTTTTGAAGATCACCAGGGCGGATGACTATACCACCTTTGAGGGGAGCCTGTTCCAAACCCTCGGTACTCAACTTGTAAAGAAGTTTTTCCTTATGTCTAGCCTGAAGCGATCCTCAATTAGCTTATGCCCATTATTTCTTGTCTTCCCCTTGGCAGGGCGGGGAGGGGTGGTCTTGGTGAACAGAAGCTCCCCTAGGCCTTGATGTACGCCCCGATATACTTATAGGCTGCCACCAAGTCCCCTGTGAGTCTTCTCCAGGCTGAACAGTCCCAAATTTTTCAGCCTCTCCTTGTATGACCTAGTCTCTAGGCCTCTAATCATGCACATGGTCCTTCTTTGGACTCTCTCGAGCTTGTTCACATCCTTCCTGAAGTGCAGCACCCAGAACTGGACACTACTCCAGCTGCAGTCTCACCAAGGCAGAGTAGAGAGGGAAGATGACATCCTTAGCCTTGCTTGAGAAGCCTCGGTAGATGCATGTCAGTGTTTGATTGGCTCTGCCAGCTACAGCATCGCATTGGCGGCTCATGTTCATTTTGTTGTCTATCACAACACCTAGGTCTTGTTCAGATGTGGTGCTAGCAAGTGTAGCATAGCACTGCCGAGCCTGTAAGTGTGTTGTGGATTATTTCTCCCCAGATGGAGCACTTTACATTTCTCCATGTGAAACGAAATCAGGTTGAGGTCTGCCCACCTTTCGAGCTGTATTAGCAACCTGGCTTTGAGCGTGGCCATGTTCCCCCATAGCTTGGTATCATCAGCAAACATTGCTAGTTTGCTTTGCTAGTTTGATTTTTAGGAAGGTCAGTGCCACATCTTTTATTTTTTAAGTTGGTCTGCCATCCCAGAGCGCCCCATAGGATGACAAGGTCAAACGGTCACAAATTTCTCCAAGACTGTTTCAGGCTGGACATAAGGAAGAACTTCTTTACTGTACAAGCCCCCAAGGAACAGACTCCCTCCAGAGGTGGTGCAAGCACCTATTCTGGGTTCCTTTAAGAGTAAATTGGATGCTTATCTTGCTGGGATCCTGTGACCGCAGCTGACTTCCTGCCTCTGGGGCAGGGGGTTGAACTCAATGATCTTCTGAGGTCCCTTCCAGCCCTAATATCTATGAAATCTATGAAATTTTCTTCCTGCTGAAAACTAGCTAATTATATTACATACCAAATTTGGTGGAAAGGCCCCTGAATCCTACAGAGGCTTTAGATTCATTTTAAAATAGAAGGATTTAATGAACTAGATATGAAAATAATGTAATAGATACAATGCTTGTGTTTGAATGTTTGAACCAGGGACCCAGTTCTGTTCTGTAGGCATGCTCAGTTGAAGCAATAGTTTTGACAGGAAGTCTCTGAGGTGTTTTAAGACACTCCAGATTGATACCTTTAGGCTGCTATACACATGTGCAGAGCCTACTCCAACACACTGGAAATCCAGTGTGTTGACACAGACTTGATTAATTGAGCTTGCTGGAGCACGTAAATTGATGCATTCTGGCAGTGTCCCACATCATGTGTATCAGTGTTCCAGCACATCTCTGCACTGAAAAAAAGGTGGTAAGGTGCTTTGAAATAAAACATATTTGATGAGCTTTAGTTCAAAGTGCCCCACCACCATTTTTTCAGGATGGGGGACATGTGGGGACATTGATACATGTGATGCATGGACACTTTTAATTAGCACAGCTTGCTAATTAAAGTACCTGGTGCCATGTCCCACAGCACATGTAAAAAATGCTCCTAAAGAGACAGGTAAAGGGCTGTGTGCAGCAGAGAAGGCTGAGTGCACAGGCAAGTGTCATGTGCATCTGTGGCTTTGATTGGTGCCTGTCCAGGTATAAAAGGGACAGATCTGGAGAGATCTGGGTCTCTGTCCCTGCTTGTGTCTCTTGTGTGAGTGAGTAAGTTGCAGTGTATGGTTGTGTGACTGGAGGGCCTGGGGGGCCAAAGGTCATAGTAACTCTGTGTGGGTAGGTGTTTAGCTGGAGGGCATGAGAGGTCAAGGGCCATCACAGCTTAGTGTGTTTGTAGCCTTTGTCTATTTACTAATTAATTAGCAGACACCTAGGTGGGGTCAGGCAGTAGACCAATACCTAGTGGAGCCCCCAAGTCCACATTTTGCTGTGAACTTGGGCTCCGAGGATTAACAACCCTTATTATTGCCACTTATCAATTATACATTTTAATTGATTGAGGAATTCCTGCTTTTCAGTAACAAGTGCTTCAGGATTACAGGATAAGCCTACCAGGTGGACATTGTGTTTAAAATGATGGGTGTTGAGATAGTTAAATTGTTATCATTAGATTTCAAAGGTAAGAGTTCATTAAGATAAATTAGGCAATTTACACCTATTGGAGCTAGTGCTTTACCTTGTCTGCAAAGTCAAGCAGATGTCATTGCAGCAGCTTTTATTTCAGTTGCACTTTGAAGGTTTTTCCTGTTAATTATAAATGACAGAAACATATTTAAAAAAAATCAAAACTTAGATTTTGGTGCAGAATTGTACAGCAAGGTTGTATGACAAGCTGCACCGTTGCAGAATCATGAACCTTGAAGGAGTCTGGGTTTACTAATGTATATTTTTGGTATATTTAGATTATAACCAGTGAAGAAAAGACCTTTCAAAGATGAAAAATAAATGGAAACAAACAGTCTTTCAACATGTGCTGTATTTCTTGAAGGGACAGTATTATGCCTTTTTGAGTATAGTTATTCAACAAAGCTCATTATAACGCAATTAATGTAGGTGGTCCTAGGAATAGGAAAAGCCTCTCTTTCTATAGTCACCTTAGATATCTTGGAACTAGAATATATACTCAATATAATAATTGGGAAATAATAATTTCTATTAACCTTTCCCCCCCCACTTAAAAATGATTACTTTTTTCCAAGAGGCTTGGAGATAATTAGGACCCCCTGAATGTCAAAAGTTGTCATTTAATACAAGAATCTCCATTGCAAGAAAATCTAGGAAATAAAATTCTTCCAAAAAATTTAACAACATTGTTTTTATGTAACAATGACTTTATAAAAGTTTTTTGGAACTGTACGAGGATTTATATGGGGGGGTGGGGTTGTAAAAAGTAACAAATATCCACTAATCAGGTAAGAATATACATGACCCAAATCATTCTTGGTTCAATTCTTCTGAAATTAATCGATTAATGTTTTATCATTTTGCATATTTATATATTCCATGCTTTACAAATGTGATTTACCAGTAGGAAACTAAACTTTTATGAATGAACTCTCATTTCTGTGTTCAAAGTTTAGCTCCCATTTCAATTAATAACTTGAATGTGAGTAGGAGATGGCTCTTGAAAGAAGATGTAATGATTAGAATCTTTTTCACATATTTGGTGGAGATAGCCATATATCCAGTGCTTCTTGCAAGTGGCATAGGACACGTTGTCAATATTACTAAAGTAAATGTTGAAGTGGAATGACAGATTTTCCCCTTGAGCCTCCTAAAAGAATCTGAGATGTGTAATCATTATTGAGACTTAATTTCTTTCCTGCTATTAACTGGGAGTGTGGTGGCTAGAAGTCTTATAGAGACTGCTGTCCATCTGAGAGTAGCAAAGATGTATGAAAATTTCATAATGAAGCTTAATGCTACATATAACTTAAAATAAGCTGTTGAGCCTCTTTGTGCCAGTCTCTCAAAATCCTGAGTGCTTTTGAATGCTGCTTTATACACCATAAAAATAGGAACATGTAATGAAACAGCAGGTAGAATGTCACCAGAACTGGGTCACAGGGAGAAACTGAGGGCCAGGAGGTACTTGAATAGGAGTTTAGTGGGTAAATCACCAGAAGCCTGTCTGAGAAGAGAATAATGGAAAGTGGTAGAGAAAATGTGTGAATATGGAAGGAGGAAGAATCTGGGTGAGGATGAATATGGCTGTAGTTTACAGAAAAAAGGTTACAAGAGAATGTGGTTTTAGTGGGAAGACAGCTGGTCAAGAAGCTCCTCCAGCAACACCTCTACCCAAGACTCAAAGCTCCCCAAACCCCAGCACTCCTCAGCCATTATGTTCAAGATCTCAAATCTATTCAGGGTGCTGCAGCACTCTCCTCATCTAATGTGATAACTTAAGCATATGAATAAAATAAAACGAACAAGAAAGAACAGGGCACCAGTGGCCACAGGACAGATTCAGCCTCCAAAGTGACTGGATCCAGCCCACATCACAGGGACTCAATGGCAAACAGCTCTCCCTGCTTTTCATTGCCCACAGGACAACAGAGATAAGCTGCCTTTCTCTCTCCTTCCCCTTCCTCCACCATTGGCCACTAACTTCTTCCTTTGCTACTAGAGGAGAGTGGTGGCCCATGGTTCAGCCGATTCACAAACACCCAGCCTGCTGCTCTAAAGGGTTGAGCTCCATTGGACTACATCAACAGGGAAATAGTTTATATATTTTACTGAGGCTATTGCATTTCTAGATTCTATAATTTATGTTTAAACACAGTTCAGTTCACTGACAAAACCAAGCATTTCATGTTGCATAATGGCTATGGTGTGAAGTCTTCATTCCTGCTTAGCCTGATGAAGGGTTTTTGAACCTGAAAGCTTGCTTAATAAATATTCTCCAACTATTTGGGTTGGTCTAATAAAAGATATCAAATTCACCCAAGGAACCTTGTCTGAAAACAAGGTGCATTTTCATATACCTTAGCTAATGCCTAAAATTTGCTTGTGGTTGGATTCTCCTGGAAACTAGTTCTCCTGAACCTGCTTGCTCCCCTGAGATTGTGATTCCAAACACCACCTGTAGGGCTTGGAGCTTCAGTCACAGCAATTAGTGAAAGACTGGAGAGATTTTTTTGAGTCAGGCTAAGAAGTCTCTTGGGAGAAAGCGGAGAAAAAATTCAAGCAAGAAGCAGGGGGGAAGAATCTGAACTGCACTTTTTTTCTGAGCCGTGTGTGTTTTAGATGATTGCCAAAAGCTTTGCTTTAGAGGAGCTTTGAGCTCAACTGTGATTTAGCTGCCCTGAATGTTGCTTTGGGGCATTTGTGCAGGAGAACCAATAAGCCAGTGTAAATTGTAAGAAGAAACTACACATTATCTTGCATACAGATACACACACAACAAATGAAATATTAATATTTCCTTTGAAAAAATATACACTGACAAAGATACTTTGGACTTCAAAGACCAGGAGGGGTTAACTAGCTATTGGCATGATGACTCTGAGGTTTTGTGCAAAAACCCTTATGCTATTTCCATAATAAAAAATCCTCAACATGCTGCAACATTTTTAATCTCTCCTGAAGATGCTTTAGAATCTTCAGAATTTATGTTTAAATTCTCCCATCTGGTGTTTATCGCTCTTTTTTCCCCAGCACTTGGTCTTCTAAAGATGAGCAGGTATTAAGCAGGATACCTGCTCTCAAAAACTACCCATGGATAATCAATACTTTTTTCCTTGCAGGGGTTTCTGTACTCTCAGCAGAAAAAAGCAGTTTTATTTTTAATGCTTCAAATGCATCATGCTCTTTGTAATGATGTGTTACACATCAGACCAAGTCATTGTGTGAGAATCTGATGGAACGCAATTAATACAGGATGTCAGAAGTGAACATGGGTTGCTTTTGTTGTAGAAGAATGATGTTAAGTGAATGCTAAATATCAATCTTCTTCCTCTATTGAGAGGTAGTCTTTTGGATTTAGGTATTTCCAGCTAGTTCAGTTAAATGTGGTTAATATTGAACTTATCTAGTCTGCTACCTGAACCCCAATTTATCATGGTGATTGCATAAACATTACCATTAGAAGAACCTTTCAAAAGAGTTTATATTTTTAAGGGTTTCATCTGTACTTCCAGGCAGATTATTACTGCTCTTGCATTATTATACAGCATAAAAAAATCATACATCAGGTGTGCTTAACATCAAGCTGTTTAACTAAGATTACTCCTGTTAGAAGGATAGACTCTATTTCAGAGAAGTGCATTATGTACAGTACATGAAGCAAAAAAACCCACAGAAACTGCAACAACACATAACTTCCTCTATCTCTCCTGATTTTTCAATTTGAGTACACTGATCTATTTTCAACAAACTTAATTTGCAGAATTATGTTAAAAAGTATCACCTGAAATAATGCATTTTTTTTCTCGTGCATGGAAAGAAAACTCATTTCCTTCTCTTTTTTCAAACTTTATTATTTCCAGCTAGTGGACTGAAATGATTGCTTCTATCTCCTGGGTCTAATAAAGCAATTTGCCTCTTTAATGGGCCTTGTTAGGGTTGAAGACCAATGCCTTTCTGGTACTATTTTTTGCATTAGTGGTACACTACCTGCTGAGTCATCAGCATGGAAACCAGAGGTTAATTTCCCTCCTACTAAATGAAGCAGATAATCAGCCATCAGAGGATGACTCCTGTGCTGTAAATAAGTCTTGACAAGCTAAGGGACAGCACTGTGCATCATTCAGCCCTCTTCACACCATCTGTCCACAAATTAAGACAAAGTAAGGATATTAATTTGTTACATTTCAAAAGCTGTACTGACAAACCCACATGGACATTTTTAAATGGCAATGAATAACTGAAACATTTACTAATATTCCGGTGAGTCATGGGTTATAGTTTTGCAAACTTCCTTTCCAACAATGAACATGTGGAAAGTGTTTTTGACCAGATGTACAGTTAATGACTATCAAAGCAGATGCATTACAAAGCATTACACCAAGGGCCATTTTTTACCTAAGCTGGAAGTTATACCAACTTGATAGCATGAATTTCCATCCACTTTTCCAGAGATTAGTATATGGAGACAAAGGATTTTGACCTGAAAAGTGATTTTTATGAGATGTTTGGAGGGAAAAAAAAGAAAAACAAATCACAAAAGGAAATATACTCGTATGATAAAATATAATTCCTGGAAAATGATGAGGTAAGAGTATACTTCTAAATCAATGTTATAGTTGAAAATTACACAAAATCAGAAACTACACAAATAGCTGTGGAATTAGCTGTACAATAATTACAATTAGTATTTTATTAATTATTCAGGAACCTAAAAGTGAAAAACATTATGGGATTGCAGTAATTATTCCCAGACTATTCAGTCTAAACTAAGGACATTCAGTGTTGATGTTAAACTTAAGACAAATAATAATAATAAAAAAATCATAGGGTTTAGAAATGTGATTAGGGAACCCAAATAATGTCTACTTTGATGCCATGCAATAAGTATATAACCATGTTTGATACATGATATTATTTATGATCCCTGATTAGATTAAAATTATTTTTAAATATATTCCTTTAATTTTTTCATTGTGTCATTACAGAGTAAAGCTAAGGTTGTTTACATCCCATGGCAAGATTTTACAGGGTATTTTTTCCAAGTAAGGGTTTTTTAGTGCCTCAGATTACATACACGGGACATAGTTGTTTTGGAATATCATAAGAATGCCAGCAACTGGATTTAATTAACCACAACACTTAATGAGCAGAAGGATTTACAAAAGTATCCTTAATTAGTGCTTGACCCAACTACCACCAAAGTCAAGGAAAAGATTTTTATTGAATTAGGTCCTTAATAAGCATATGTAGATATTGAATAAATGACAATGGTCCAATTAAAATGTTGACTGAGAGTCACCAGTAAGGGTTAAATTCAATATGGAAAACCACACATATTCTTGTTTTATTGGTCTGTGAACCTAGTAATTTTCACCAAATATTGATTCTCAGCAATAGGTGAGTGTGATCTGGTATTGAAAAGATGGGATAGCTGCTACAAAACAGAACTGTTTGTCCCAGGGACAACAAGCAAAATGATCCAGGAACCGCGCCTGCCAGACCCAGCAAGGACAGATACAAAAGGAAAAATAAAAATGGTTACTTACCTGTAGGGGAGATAACACCAGAGGGCCAGAGGAGAGAGCCCGCGTGGTTCACAAGCTGTGCCTTTATTCAATTGAGGCCAGCAGATGACATTAGAGGGAATCACCAGCCAGCGGGAATAAAGGCAGGCGCCGACGAAGAATCCAGGGGAGCAAGAGAGATAGCAGAGGCTCCTCATATTGATAGCATTCTGCGCCAGTGCGATCAAAAGCAACCCAGGCAGGGAGTGGCAGTGGAGGCTGCGGGAGCTCCCTGCATTGGCAGAAATAAAATTGAACCCCAGACAGGGGAGAGAGCTTGGGAGAACAAGCTCTGAACACCATTGAGGGAATGCGGCGTTGGAAGCTCTGGTTGGTGGAGAGACAAAAACAGAGACCCAGGGAGGGGATACACAAGCTCATCTGCCTGGTCGCTCCCACGTATTGAGCCGTGAAGACAGGCTGGGGATAAAGAAGGAAGGGAGATGTCGGGGGAGTGACATCCAGAAGAACCTTGTCGGGTACAGGCAGGAGAGCTGAGCGGATCAATGCCTATGATCCTGGAGTTGCGGGCCTTCTTTTCTTTTTCCCTTTTTTTTTCTTTCATTGGTGCAAGGGCACCCGAATAGACCTCAGGAACAGAACCTGACAGTAGCAAGGAACTCTGGACACAGAGGCCAAGCTAATTCATCGTCCCACTCATGGGAAGTGAGGGGACAATAGCCTAGAGCCTTGAAGAGGTGGCGAAGCTCAGGAACACCCATGCTGAAGCAATGGCTGCCTTAAGATCTGGGGTCCGGAGGTTGGCGTGAGGTTTGGGGTGTAGGGGAGGTGGAGCCCCATCAACATCTGGCTGGCGACATGATCACTCCTGAGGATCTTCCGGCGGCTACTTACTCCACTGGTGTAATATTCAAAGTTATGGCAGGAGAGTTTTGGGGTGGTCCTTGAGGAAACCGACATCCACCTCAGGGGTTTCATGAAACTGTCAAACGTGTACCCCTTACAGAGTGGACTAATGCAGCACGTGAGTGGGCATTCAAAGCCAGATGGGCACACTTTTATTAGTGTAGGACCCTTTATATTATAATAAGAATTTTACAGAATTTTACAGAAGGTGATAATTAATAGGGTTGTGCAAAGCTTCAGTTGCTGATTTGATTTGGAGGAGATTATGGCCAATTCAGCAGCCGAATCTCTGAATCTGAATGGGAGACCAATAAAAAGGTCCGAATCAATTTGAAGCCTCCAAATTTGTTTGGAAAAAGATTTGGAGAATATTTGGAGATTCAGGCAGTCCCTGATCACTGCTGTAGGGATCTGGACCTGTGCTCTGTGCCAGTAAATAGGGGGTGGGGGGGGAGGGAACTTGAGGAGGGGGAAGGGGACTATGAGGGGAGCCCCACCAAGCCTATCCCCTGCTTGCTCCCCCAGGTCCCCTGAGTGCCCCCAACCACTCTCCCAGCCCCATCAATGGCTGCCCTACTCAGCCCCAGCATCCCAGCACTTACCACCCCCCCACCCAAAAAAAAGCCTGCACCTCACTGGCTACTGCAGTGGATGTCAAGACCTCTGGAAGCTCATTTCAGAGTCCCCCCCCCCCCCCCCCCCCCCCTGCGCGGGACACCAGGGATCTCCCTCCTGTCTGGCAGAAACCGGTGAGTATGGGGCTTTTTTTTCCCTTGAAAGTGCCGGAACACTGGAGTTGGGCAGAGCAGCCATTGACGGGGCTGGGAGAGTGGGTGGGGGATGGGGTCTGTTTGATTCGCAGGTTCAGTCGAATCAGTTTGGGGCAGTGATTCAAATCATCAAATCGAATCACTGTCCCCTGAAATGACCGAATCCAAACGCGAAGTAAATACTAGCCACTTCGCACAGGCCTAATAATTAGACTAATACTCATGGGGCATGTCCACACATGCAATTAATGCTATTTGGGTTTACCGCACAGTAAATTTACTACCTGCATATGCATATGTAGTAAATTTAATGTGCAGTAGATTAGTTTGCTGAGCAGTAAGTGCCTGCATGTGTAGATGTTGATGCCTTACTGTGCTGTTTAGCCTAATGGGCAGAAAATCATCTCATGTAGGCATGGCCATTGTTGAAGATGTTGTTCAGTCCAACATGCCTACAAATTGAGAAAGATAACAGTCATATTCAGAGTTGTTATATTACTGCTAAAATGGATATTCCTAGTGTTGCTGAAACACTAGACCAACCTTAAATTAGTAGGGAATAAGATATTATTTTCATGGGACACAGGTTTGGCTACAGTTCGCTTCCTTACATCTTGTACTAAAATATCGCCTGTTGTATAAAATAGGATACTGGGAGTTTGATTTAGGATAGCAGTTCCTAATTTCTTGTGAAATTGTTTGGAGCAAGTACTGAATTAAGAAACATTGTTTTTCCCTTTTTCGTCCTGCCCCAGTGACTCTTCCTATCTACTGAAGTATTTAAGGTCACCCTTAATTACATTACCATTCAAATCCCCAGTTCCTACTCTCTGGCAATTATTACCCATGCTTTTCTTTCACAATTGCTGTCTCCCATCTTTTTGGTGAGATTGAAGCAGAATATATCTGGAATCTTCATTGACACAATTGACAAGTGTGAAATGAATGGGGATTCACAACAGATGCACAAGGTTATTGTATTTTTCAAAACAGACAGTGTGCACAAGGAAGGGGCTGTGAGAAGTCAGGATGAAACAGTGCATGATAAGAAGAGACTGGTTGGTCTAGTTGGACTAGTACTTATTGATCTGATCCCTTTGTTGTGCATGGTCATAGGTCTAGCCAATAGGATAACTTCTGAAGTGACAGTCAGGAACATCCCCTCAGCAATCCAGGATGCAGTATTTGATTATAAATGAGCACTCACATTTTTTTTCACTAGCAGTTCACTAGTGTGGATATCCATAAGAACTGTTTGGGTAAATAGCTTGGAGGACTGGAGTAATGCAAGGAGGAAGATAGTCTGGAAGGGCTATACTCCAACTGGTGCCTTCAGAATGAAATTTGAGGACAATCAGGTAAAAATTCTCTTGGAAACTGTAATGAAATCTCCTAACGCAGACAGTTCTTCTAATCAGTAAGAGATGGCTATGTCCCTTGAATCTCCTGACTCAAGTTTGGAGTCAAAGACTGAGTTCACCGACAGGGTTCTGACCACTCCTTAAGTAGCGGAATTTCACATGCCCTGCCCATTTAAATACCAGTGAAGACACAGTCACAGTTTTGCCTTTAGATTATCTTTAAAAAACCAAACAGAAAAAATAGAGCTAGGTCTGGGGTTGCCATTTACTAACATTTTGTTACCTGCATTGCTACATGTATATCTTATTCTAATATGATAAATAATTTGAATGCACTAGATATCCCTAAATAGTAACCTTTGACAAATGTTGACTTTTTATGGAGATAGCAAATGCTGTATATTCTTCAATACCTGAACAAATAACTGTGAATATTGTTTAATTTAAACTTGCTGGAACAGACTCCTTCAATTCTTTATTAACCTACATTTTTCTATTGCATTTTCTAACCAGCAGCACTCAACTTCTATCCTATTTTTCCTTAGTATTAATTACTGCTCCATTTATTATGATGGACTGGGTTATTAGAAATCCTTCATTTTGCTCTGTAGTCATGCCCTACTCTTCTTTATAGAAATGCTCAAGCTTATAGATAGTTCACAGCTTGTAGTTATCTTTGACAAATTCCTCTAGAGCAGCAAGCCAAAGTAGTTTAAGTTTTTTAACTCTCTGTATAGTGTATAAACTGGAGCTTTCTTTGAGTTTCTTACTGTTTGCCTCCAAGAGAATGGTTTATAATGAATTTTATTTCACTTGATTCTCACACACTAGCTGTATTTAATTTTACTTTTAAATGGGCTCACATTACATGGGAATAGGCTAGTATTACACAGAAACCAGACCTCTCTATGGATTACAGAAGAAACAACCCACGTCAATACGTAAATACAATGTACCTTTCCTAAATTTTCTTTCTGTCGTCTTTTTTTTTTTTTTTTGCTCACGCTTACTTGGATAATCAAGATGAAACAGAAGAGGTTTAAAATAAATTAAATTTTAATTTGCATGCTAGCAGTGGCTCATTACCATGAGCAAATACCAGCCTGGTTTGCTTTGAGAAGTCTCTGTGTTATTATGACTTTAAAAAGTAGATTCTTGATGTCCCTTAGAGCATTGTGCATGCCAGTTTTCATTCTAAATAAGCTTTTGAAAAGCATTAGAAGGAGCTGCTCACATGTTGTTTTGAAAAGGCTGGTCAAAACACAGGTTTCTTTTTTCAGATAGTGGCTGCCTAAGTGTTCTGGCTGCTAATAGGGCTGCCATACTCCTATTCCAAGCAAATCTTATCAGGTATCAATATCCTGTTGTTGTGATCTGGACATTACCTACATTAAAGCAGAGGTACCAAGTGAGATCCCAGAAGAGGCAGTTAGGCCACAGGAGAGTACAAAATGGCATTTGGAATGCTCATTGCGCTGCTTTTGGTTCACATAGCAACAAGCAGCTACAACCTCTGAAGTCAGACCGCTAGGGAGTTATGGGAAGCTCAGCTGTCAGACTTGGCAGCCATTCAAGCACAGTAGGCAAAAGGGCTAGAACATGTCTTTTCCATTGTTCCTTGGTCATTTTTATTTAGTGCTAGCTTAAATGATTTTTCTCTTTAATCTTCTTTCCCTGTAATATATTCCCCCCTCTCCTTAATCAACGGAGCTGGTGTTGGTCAAATAGCTATCAACAATCAGGCTTTGCACTAATTACATTTTTGCTTACTGTAGTTTCTTATTGTATCCAGTCTTTAATAATAAACCAGTGACTGTGGAAACAGTCTCTCTCTCTCTCTTGCTCTATTGGATTTGTTTCATTTTCTTTGCCCGCTTGCTTTATTATTCTTCCAAATTCAGACAAATACTATAAAATGGATAGGAATATTTAGTGTTTATTAGGTGCCAATAGTGAACTTGATACTGTTATAAGAGAATTGGAGACAAGGTACTTGTCAGACTTCACAAGCTACATATACGCAGCCCAGTCTTGCAAAGGGCTGAGCACCTCATGTAAGATCATAAACATCCTCAGCTCTAAATAACTTCAGTGGTAGTTGTAAGTGCTTAGCATTTGTCAGGATTGAGCTCTAGGAGACCCAGAGGAAGGTTGTATCTTATAGCATCTTTTCTTTTAGCTTAGTACAAATGTGTTGTGCAGTCGCATTGTAAGTGATCTGACTGTGCCACGTTGAATCAGATCTTAATCTGTAGTTCAATATATCCTACTGCTTTTGACATTTCCAACTAGAAAGAAAAGCTTAGTTCATGTTAACAGGCTGCTTAAAATGAACCCTATATTTAGATTCTTTTTTCTTTTTTTTTTGGTACTACATATTTTTTACACAGCAAATTTAAAAGTGCATTTTTAATATCTGCAGTTAGCAAAATGATTAGCCAGCTTCAGAAAGAAGGTATAGGAGCGTATGTTATTATTTCCTAGTAGGTCAAACTGTTTTTTACACCTGAGAGAAGTTCTTCCTTCCTTATTTTTCCTCTGTACAATGCACCAGCAAGTAGAGGTCCATGAAAAATTCTGAGGCCTCAGTGGTGTACAAGGTGTTTGCTGGTCCTCTCCACTAAGGTGAATATTTCCAGTTGGGAATCAAGAGGTTAGGTTCACAAGCCTGTCTATGCTATGAAAATCATCTGTTGGTAACAACAGCTGTTGGCAATATATAAAATTAAACAAATGATGAACACTTGTCAACTTCAAGTGCAGATAAGGACCAATGTTTAGTGCTATTTCAGAAATAACATATAACACTTGCTTACATTCATAACCTGAATGTTTTTCTCATGCAAAATCCCCATTGAAGTCAATAATGTAAGCAATTTTAATCAGAAATAAAAGAGAACATATAAGCATCTCACTTATCCCAGAAGTCTGAGACTTCATAAAGTAAAGCCAAATTAATTTTCTCATCTCTTTAAGATTATCCAGATGTGTTTTTCCTTTTGAGATGTCACCATGGGGGTCAGAGTGAAATTACTGCACTTTTTCAAATAAGTCCTTGATATGCATATAATTGAAAAGCAGATCATTGTCTTTCAAATAACTTTACAAAATAAGAAAGCTCCATTAGGGAATGTTCCAAATACATTTTATATTCTTCTTTTTGGTAGGCTTTTTTGCATTAGCTGATGCGTGTGGAAATAAATATACTTTTCTATCACTTGTTCTGGAGCTGAGCAGACTGCTGAATAGCAGACATCACATTTAAAGACTTCAATGCTTATTTCTTTCTCCCTGAAATATTTGTGATTTAGACCAGTGCCACAATGAAAAAGTCTGATTTATTGTGACTAATAATGCTACTTAGGACATATTGTTTCCAGTACTGCATGCAATAAACTAATACATGTGTTGTTAAATCTAGCCTTTTCCTAAGAAAACTATCACAGCAATGCTGAGCTGGTATTAGTATTAGTGAAGGTAGTATGTCATGTTGATGGAGTTGGTCTACTGCTCCACAGAAATGGCTGTTGTACTCTGGAAACATTGTCCTGCTCAGTGTCTTTGCTAGCAGTAGTGACTTATCCATACACTGTTGTGCTTGGATCATAATAATAATTACTGTAGATGCTTAGCTGCACTCAGCAGCAGCCAGCTTCCTCCTAACACTTGGTAATGGCTTGTGATCAGACTCTACATCCACCTTGTGCCCAGGGGAGAACCGATGATACAATCTCATCCTGAAGAGCACATCCAGTGGCTCCTTGTCTCTGTGAACATCTCCATGTTCTGTGTTTGTCAAGGGTCTACTGGCAAATATTGAGGCAGCTACCTTTGCATCACTGGTCATCCTGCATTGTCTTCCCAGGCATCCCACTATGGCTCTTTGCTCTGCAGGGTATTGGTGCTTTAGGACTGGTGTCTTATTTATTACCTTCTCTTTTTCAAATTTGTATTCTTGGATATCTGGTCATTTCCACACTGCATCATTGTGTGTTCTTTTTAGGTTTCTAATAAGCACATGTAGAATCTGGATACTTGATTATTCTTATAGCCAAGTGTTTGGGTCATTTCACATCTTTTCCTTTGGGGATTCCCTAAATGTCTCAGTTTCTCAGGGTTCAGTAGGAGTCTTTTAGAAGTCAATAAATGTGGGAGACCTGTGCTCCCCTCAGCAATAGCTTGGCTATGTTTACCTTAATAGCCTTCTCTTGGACCCTGGATAGGAGTTATTACAGGTTGGTGTCATGGTCCACAATTACTGCATAGAATCACAGGCCATAGGCAGGCATTATATTTCTAGTGGGAGGATTGCCACTCTGCTGATAAAAACTAGGGCTAAGTACAGATAGTCAAAAAGTCCAAGGTGGAATTAATCCAATCTAAGCAGTTTTCTTTAAGCTGTGTAGATTGGACCATCAATGAACATGACTCATATTCACTCTTTGGCTGGCCAAGGAAGGGATATTCCCACAGTGGCTAAGGCAGAAAGTGGGGGATGCTCCCACATGCCTCTTTGCTCCCCACAGCTGCAATTACCCCAGCTCCACCCCCTTGCTAGCCCCCCACCTCTCAGCTGTGAGGCAGGATGGGTGTGTGTGTGTGTGTGTGTGTGTGTGTGTGTGTGATTTAAATTCATCAGTCCCTAGGCAAGAAAGGGTCCATTTCCTTCCCATGCCCACCCCTGTTCTGCTTCTGGCTGGGTTAGGCAACAGAGGCTTTGCCGCCTCCATTCTGTGACACCCCTAGGGACAGAGCTTCCTAGCTCAGCTGGAGCAGACAATCTGGAACGGAGGCTAGCCCACCTGTCCTGCAAGGGGGGGAAGTTAGTGGGGGAACCACAAGGAGTCTGGGATGCCAGGGGACTGAGACTTAACTTTTATTGGGAAGGGATCTGGAATAGAAGTTCAATAGACTAGTTTAAGCTAAGGTAGTTAAATCTAACAGATTGACTTTTATTAGTACTTGCTTAGGATTGTCATCTCTTTGGATTCACAATGCCGGTAGGGAAATACGAAGCGCCCAAGCAAGGGACTAATATTAGAGGGATGGGGGTGAGGAGGGGAACGCAACTAGAAAATACAATGTTAGCCAACTAAGCCCGGGGGTGGGGGAGGGGCTTCCCGACTCTGAGAGAGAAAGAAGATAGATGCACACAAACCCATTACAATGGTCCGCAATAGTGGAGGAAGTAGTTCAAAGAAAGTGTCTCAGTCCATATAGAGTCTCATCGCGGGGGTCCTCTTCAGGTGGAGCAGGGTCATCCATTGCTGAAGAATCATCTCTAAGTGAAGTTCACCTGGTGCAGAGAGGGGGTTCAGGCAGTCCCCTCTACATCCATCCAAGTCTGTCTTAAACTGGATTCCTTCATTTTGAAACTGGTCTATGTGCACTCAATTTCTGTTCTGTTATAGCTTTAGCCCAGTTTCGGATCCCTTATCCTGGTTTATGTATAATTTCTGTCCCTAGCCTAGAAGTGTATAAGCATTCATTCACTTTCTTCCAGAGGAAGCATACCTCCTCCATGAGAAATATCTTCCAGGTGTCAACCCAGTTCGGAAACCCAAATGGCCATAAGTAGGATTTAGTTTCCAAGCCAGCTAGCTCAGCCAAGGTGGCAGTGACTCCAGGTATATGCAGTTAGGTTGGTTAAGGATGTAAGCCACCCCCTGCCCACACCAAAACAGTGCTTTAGTTTAAATTAGGCATGCTCCTGTGTTGAGCCCAGTGCTTGCCGAGAAAAGGCATGACGTTAGTTGGACAGGCTTGCCCAATGTCTGTCTAGATCAGTCACTAAAGCAGGGCCTTTTGGTGCTTTTATCTAATAGGTGATTGAATAAGCTTTAGATAAGAGAGCCAAAAAGCCCTACTGATGCTTCCAATCTATACAGATACTAGATGTCTAAGAGTGTTTTCCTCAGCCTCTTAGGAATCTAATGGGCTCAGCAAGAATTTTGTACATCACTTGCTTGAACTTAGGCACTTAAATCCTAAATTTAAGTTGCTTATATCCTTTCATTTAAATCCTTGTATGGCTCTAGTCCCTAATCTATAGAATAGTATTTAACTAAATAATAGTGGCATTAACTTCAGAGATGCTGAACACCCTCAGCTCTTACTCTCATATCAGTGGACTATAGTAAGATATTTGGCTCATTGGAGGACATTCAGATGCTAGTAGGAATACCACAGAGTTATTTTCTGTCTGCTAGCCCTCTGCTGCAGCTAGCTTAATGTGTAATCTAAGGTTTTCTATTTAATATATACTTTTACATTAAAAATAAACTTTTTAGGACATCAAATACGTTTATTTAGTGTCCAGACTCATTGAAGTGTCATGCATATTGTATGTGGATCCTTTACTTTGACTGAACCGAGAGAGTTGCTTTATTTAATTGGCATCGAACCAAGCACACTTTACAGCCTATAAATGGAGGAAAAAACAGATATCAAAATAATTTCATCTTTGGAAGTTTGGCAACGGGGTTAATAGAATTCCACAAGGGAAGATCTCCACTTTCAAATGAAGTAGATGCCTGGGGCAGATTGTTGACCCTCCTAAGAAGTGCTATCTTTTTCTGCATTTGTAGAGGAGACAATGCATTTCTCACTCTTTTTATGCTCTCTCATCTTGTGTATTGTTCATAGCAGGGGAAAAAAACAAGAGGAACTGAGTTTCACAGTATGGAAGTAAATTTTGGCCATTTATAAGGAAAGTTTAACATGTTTTCACAGAAACCCCCCTGAAAATTATCCAACTTTCATGCATTATAAATTCTGGCAAAGATATCCAAAAGTGGTTAGCATTACTGGGTGGCAAAGTTTTTGGATGCTCAGTGGGAAGTAACTTAAAGGGATGTTATTTTCAGAGGTTGGGTATTCCACCCTTACTAAAATCCAGGTCCCTTAAGATGACTGTAACAGGTCGCCCTCCCCAGCACCATCTTCCGGGTCATTCGTACCTTACATGGGGGTGCCCTTGGAGTCTTCTTGGACCTCTGCTGTCCTGCTCTAATCTTTCCTGCCACGTCTTGATGGAATTAGTATGCGAGCGGGAGACTGCTGATTATATTGGGTATGTTGGGGTCTCTCCTATGATGGTCTGACCCCCTTTTTCCTCTAGCTAGGCCTCTCCATCCAAACCCACCAAACAGACTCTGAGGCTCTAGCTCTTCCTTCCAGTGCCTGGAGGCTCTTGGCCCCTTTTCTGCTCCCTTCCAAGGCACAGCACCCCCTGGCCCAGAGGCACGCACACTAGCCCCACAGCCAAATAGGTCACAAGTTCAAAACCCGTGTGTGACCCCACCTGTCCAAACAACAGAAAAATATACACTTGCACCCCCCCAGGTGCTCCAGGCCTCCCTGGCCTTTTTAAGATAGTCCCAAAACAGTGCCCTTACTGGCACTCAGGCTCTCCGCAGCCCTGTCTCTCTCTATGCCTCACTGGCACCGGGCTGTGCCCCCAAAAGCTGCACCCTTCCTGGTGCCAGGGTCCATGCCCCCAAAAAGCTGCACCCTCACTGGTGTTGGGTATCCCACTCTGGAGTGGGTCCCCAAAAATGAGGCCTCCTCCAACCCCTAATAGCCTTACCCAAACCACCAGTCTAATTCCATCACCAAAAGAAAACAAATAAACAGTCCCATCCATGGGCAATATCTGCCACCCAAAAATGGGAATAAGGAAAGTGGTATGTCAGCTTACAGTTGCAGGGTTTGTGTTTCAGCTCTACACCACCAGCTCCAGTCCTTGCTGCAGCGCAGCTGTTGTCTCTCCAGGGCATCTATAGTTCCCCTCTTCCTGGCTTTGGACTTCCCACCAAGCTTCTCCCTGGAGCTCTGAGATGCACTCCTTCCCCCTTGGCTGCTGGCCCCTTACTGTCATTCAATCCAGCATTTTTATAGTCCTGCCTCTTCCGGTCAGCTGACTATCCATTCCAGTCCAGCAGTTAACCCCTTCCTCCCCAGCCCTCTGTGCCCAGAAGGTCCTGACCTTGTAGGGGCGCACCTTCTTCCTCGTAACAGGGTTAGGGTTCCCTGTCACAATGTCCCAAATTATGACTCAACCAGTTTCACTAGTCAGCTGAAAATGTTGGTCTTAGATTTTACATATTTTTCTATATAGGTCATAGTCAACTGAATTTTCTGTTTCTGATTCTTTCCAGGCAGCTGAGTTTGGATCCCAGGCTGGGTCCATTTACTTGTAAGTCACCTGAGTCTGGTTAGGCAACAGCCATACTTTTGTCTCTGGCCTCTTGGGAACTTCCCAACAAGAGAAATAATGAAAAAACTTTCCAGAGGATTTTCTAAACCAATCTCTCTTTACTGATAGGCATATCAAAAGATAAGGCAAAATAATAACTGTATGACATTCCCTTCCTCAGAGTCCTTGCCACTCTTGAGTACTGTGTCTAGTTTGCTCAGTTCCTTCAGGGGTTCTGGGACCCCTCTCCTGTAACTCATGCCTCTACTCAGTCTTCTCTTCTTCACAACAGTTGTGTCCCCCCGCCCCCCCAACTCTGGAATAAAGCATTTTTTTAACTTGTTCATGCCTAGCAGTTGAAAGAGACTCCCTCTTCAGCAAGCAGGTCCATTTTTTTTAACTACAACTAATAACTTTTATCTTCCTTTTTTTTCTTCTGAGGATTTTTCATTAATCCAACCCCATCCTTTACAGACACATGGGGAAAATTAGTTTTCCTTAGATTACACCATCTCGTCTTAAGGTGCTGCCACATGAATGGAAAGGTTTTCTGGTTAGTGACCTTCTATTGTTTCTGTTGTTGGTATAGGTCTGGATGAGAGGTACAAGATATATAGCCTGTACATAGATGATTCAGTAGCTATTGAGGCATTCGGTAATAAGAATTTCAGAAAAAGCAACAAGTATTCTTAAGTTTCCT
>NW_005841928.1:1548129-1570159 GCF_000455745.1 Alligator sinensis
CCATTAGACTGTGAACCTCCTTGTTGGAGCGTAGCAAAAATGTTGGTAGAACATGATTGGACTGATCGTATTTAGGTGGATGAAACCAAGATGCATTGTTTTCAGTTTCTTTTAACTGCCTCAGTACAGCTGAGCTGATTTTGTCCACAACAAATTATTGAAAGTAACTCCATGTGTTCATGAAAAAAATGTTCTTCTCCCCCAACCTCAGAACTATTCCTTCATTTTATTTTTACAGCTGCTAACATATTGTGTCTTGTGGAAGTTTATGTTGTTGCAAAAATGGTGGGGAAGTACTGAGAAAAGAATAAACTAGACCGTTTAAGACAACCCAAGAACAATACCAACTTTTGGTAAAAAAAAATGTCCAAGAATGAAATAAATTTACGTTTATTTATTTCACAAATCTCAGTGAAGTACAGCATTCAGTAGTATTTTCTATTAAATTATTAGCTATGGTATCATGCCAGTTATATGTTTCGCAATAATCATTGGTTTTACAGGCCAGACTCTTCTACCTTTATTCATGTTGAATAGACTCTTACTTGGTTGGAAAGTCTACTTGTAACTTGTTCTTTACTTCGCAGGTGTTAGAAATCATCTCCCCTTTTCAATGGTCATTCCACTAGTCAAACTGTCCGCTACAGTTTCCTATTTAACAGCTCATGCTACTCCACCTCCTCAAGCTGTGCCCTGTACCTGGGGCACTTGTTTTAATTTTCACCAGCTGGCCAGGACTGGCTTCCAAAATGTGGGACTTTTCTGGCCAAACTGGGATGTATGGTTACCCTAGGTAGAATCAATATATTTATTGAGCCAGTAGGCACTGAGGCATATGGCTCACTCAGCTCTCACAGAAAAATGAGACTCTATAGGCATTATAGAGTTAGTGATATTGCACACCTTTCTTAATATTTTGAGTCTCTCCTTTTGTCTCACCTTTTTATAGACTGCTGACTGTTGCTTTTTTAAACACAATCACTTTCCCAACATCTTGTTCTGTATTCTTTCGAATCAGTTTCACTATGTAGGAAGCGTTACTGGCAACATGATACTGTGCAAGTATACAGTTGTGTTTGAATTTGTCTGCAAGATGCTAGTGTTGCTGTCCCACAGATATCAAATGATGTAAAATGTGATCTGGGCAAAGATTTTTCATTTGTGAAAAAGAACACACCCAACAACACAGTCTTCTCAAATTATACATCTAAAAATGTCTTCTCATTCAGTAAAAATATTGGCTTCCTGTACAGTATGTAACCTGGGGTACTTTCTTGTATACAAATTTACACCTGAAATAAGAAAAGATTTTTTAAAGCTTCCTATCACACCTCATTTGATTCCAGCAGTCTTTGGAAGACATGGTAATGTAGTTTTGTAGAACAGATGCTGAATGGCTTACACTTCTCTTTAAAGCCATAATTCAGCAAAGAATTGGAGCGCTTACTTGAGTGATTTGCTTAACCAGCCTGTAACAACAGTCTGACAAAATAGGGAGCCAAATGTATAAAAATCGGATCCTGGAAAATGCTAATTACCATGCTGTGGCAACACAGAGCATTTTTGTAAGATCCTACATACATTCTGGGGAGGGTTCTTTCAATTCCCATGGAACATAATCCCACATTGATAGATTGATCCCACACTGATCATTTTGGTGTTCCTTTTGCTTTGTTGTAGTGAACACAATATGTTAATACTTTTTTCTGTGTAGCATAGTGATGATACTGATGAGACTGAAAATATTAGCCATATCAAAGAACTAAAAATGTCACTTACAATGGATTTTTAAGGTGAAGAAAGGCACTTCATGCCATGAAGGTTGTTCAGCTATTCTTCTACAAATACAGCTGCACCAATAAAAGTCATCACAAAAAATCCTTACCCTTTGTACATTTCCTGGCCCACCCTGGCTACAGCAATACTCCAATCCTACTATTTAAGTCCTGATGTGAATCTTACTAGATGCTGAATGTGGCCAGTGTTCGTTCATCATTCATTTTCCATAATAATTAATTAAAACAGGGTAATTTAATAGCAAGGGACAGATATTATATTGCCAGTATATTGTATAGATGTTCAGTAATTCATAGTGCACTAGCTGATGTATAATGAAGAAGGATGCATTTTATCATGTGCACTTCATAGGATGCAGGGCTGGCCTAAGGCATTTTGTCTATATGTGCGTACCTTTACTGAGCAGTAAAAATGGCTAATCATGACTAAATTTGATACGTGCATTTGCAGGTTTCAAACTTAGGCACAATTAGTTAATGTGCAGGAATGTACATGTGGACACAACCTGGCACTAAGTTTAGTGCTGGGTCTGCCCTGCCACGAGGGGGCTAACCTGAGCTCAACCCCAGGGCTCCTGGCTAGGAGCCTCACCCAGGGCTGGGCTGTCTCTGTGGCAATCCCTAGCTGCAGGCTATAAAAGCCCCTAGCCATTTTCTGCCCTAGAACACACTTCACAGGAACCTGACAGAGCCTGCACACTGCACAGGAACACAGCAGGCCCTGTGCACCCCCCTGTGAGGTATGTGAACATGATAACAAGATCATGAGCGGGTCCAAGGAGGTGATCCTCCCCCACTATGTGGCACTGGTCAGGCTGCAGTTGGAGTACTGCGTCCAATTCTGGGCATCACACTTCAGGAGGGATATGGACAGTATCAAGAGGGTCCAGAGGAGGGCCACTCACATGATCAGGAGCAGCAAGGCAGGCCCTACGAGCAGAGGCTATGGGACCTGAACCTGTTCAGCTCCCACAAGAGAAAGCTGAGAGTGGATCTGGTGGCCATCTACAAACTGGCCAAGGGGGACCAGCAGGCTATGGGAGAGTCCCTGTTTCCCTGAGCACTACTGGGAGTAATGAGGAATAATGGCCATAAGTTGACTGAGAGTAGATTCAGGCTAGATATCAGGAAGCACTACTTCCCAGTCCAGATGGCTAGGATCTGGAACCAACTTCCAAAGGAAGTGCTGCTCACTCCTACCCTGGGGGTCTTCAAAAGGAGGCTAGATAATCACCTAGCCAGGGGTCGTTTGACCCCAGCTTTCTTTCCTGCCCATGGCAGGGGGTCGGACTTGATGATCTGCTCAGGTCTCTTCTGACCTTATCTACTATGAAACTAAGATAAACCTAGAGATTTTAAATGACAGTCTCTAGTATGAAAAACATTCTGGCCTGGTGTGGTCTTTCTGAGTTCTTTGTAATAGACAAACTTGCTCTATTATTTTTTTTGTAATCAAAAAATGAGTGAAAAATAAGAAGGGATGTGAGGAATGTCTTGAGTCTAACAACAGGTCCCTAGACCCTAAAAAGGTGCCTTGAGTTTTAAAAGGTTGACAATAATTGATTAGGCATGTAGAAACTGTTTAAGTGACTCTTACATTAGGGTTTGGCCCATAAGATTGTTGTGTAGATAAGAAATGCAGTCATTCATAATTTGTGCCTTTTTCCCAGCAGTAAAAATGATTAATTTAATGAATGTAAGGGTGCCAGTTCTCAGACTGTTTTCTTTACGTAAGATGCTGGATGTTTAGATCCAGTGTGCTATGACCTCTATAAAGATTACAAGCAAATAGCTTTTGGCAAAACTGACAAATCTGAACTAGTATTTGGCATCAGTTCAGAAGAAATGTCAGTTTAGCAAAGCAGTTTATGGACAGATTGAAGTGAATGGCTCCTGCCAGAGAAGAGATATTTTCAGTGGTAGCCATCTTCTGTGAAGTTTTTTTTTTAAGTACCCTATGGCTACTCTTAGTACTGTTACTGTAGCACGCTCACACATATCACTACTGATAATTGATAATTCCATTGGTGAAATATCTGTCCTTTCCAGGCATACAGACATCCAGAAAGTACTCTCCCTTCCCACCCTTCTCCCTCCAAAAGTGATGAGAACCTGAACTTGACCTTGCAAGCTGGGAAAGAATAACCTGTAAGAGGACCAAGTGTCTGCCTTGCCACTGTTCATGTAAAATCAATGTGTCAGACAACACTAAATAAAATGTAGGAAAAAAGGCCCTATTGTCAGGAAGAAAAAAATGCACGTGCTGTGATGTGGCCCTCTTTTCTTTCAGGTTTCTTTTTTTGCTTCAATTCAGAATCTTGCTGGATTTTTACTTTACCTCCTATAACAAGTATGTAAGAATAAATTGAAAAAGTATGTAAGAATAAATTGCAACACAAAACGAAGAGGAAGTGAAGGTTTGAGAGTCTACTGAAATTGGGCTAAGATTGAATTAGTTTTTCCTCTGGGAATTAAGTTACATTTCTGTTGTTGTGTTACTCATTAGAAGCACTGTCTCTGAAATTACTTCAGTTGCCTTGCTTGATATTATATTATCTGCTCTGTCTTTCCAAGCAAGAAATATAATTCATTACAAAAGAAAAAATGAATTAATCAGGAGTTGTTGCCTTGAGCCCTCCTTGTTTCTCATATGGTGGATTTTTGATATTTATTAAGTTTCAGACCTAATAGCAGTGGACACATGTACTAGTTTATCATGTAAACTGAAAGCCAGATCGATAAATGTTCATGAGTCCTTGTTTTCTATGTTCCAGATTCTCATCTCCTATGGAAAATCAGTATGAGGATGGCTCAGAGGGAAAAGATGACAAAGACATTTTCCTTGTGGAGTTTTCTCTTGATTGTTTTGCATTGGTAATAGCAAGTACAGGTGACATTGAAACCAGAATCTCATTTTATGAAATAATTCAAGATTTCAAACTTTGTTTTCATATGAATATGGGAAAAAATAGAGAGCCTCTTAAAGTCTGAGAGAAAATAAGAGCCAGAATGTGGTGGTTTGAATATTCTCACGGGATATAAAAGAGATAGGCCCGAGCCATTCAGTTGACTCTGCTAGAATACCCTTCTATTGGCTTTGACAAAACTTTAATTGGGAAAGTTTGTTAAGTACAGAGGGAATTTTTCCTCTAAATTAGATATCCATCCAAAAAGATCCCAAGGACCTGAATCTAGGTCTCGCACATCCCAAGAGGGTGTGTAGTCTTCACTATGAAATTAGCACTATGAAATCACTATGAATGCCAAAATGCATACCGCCCCTAAAACCCAAGACTTCCATGTTGCCAGAGCTGCCAGTGTGAAGTGGTTGATGTCTCTGGAGCCCCTCATAAATGGAATTCTACAGTTCAGGGTAGGCTGAACACAGACAGATGAGGAGGTGGTATACATAGATAGCATATGCATCCCTCTGTCTTCACTACTAGTTTTACTTATGCTTGTGTGCTTCAAGGCAACTGAGAATAGAGAAAACAACATATAGACATGTAGGCAGAAAAAAGCTCTGCACAGAAGGTTCCTTCCAGAGCACATGCCCAACTGACAATCTAAGCCCAAGTGTTAATGGATGGTCAAACAACAGGTTTCTATACCCATCGAGTGAATCTATTTATACTTACTGTGAACACAGCTAGGCCAGGAAAACTTTGATACTGTTCACAGAATTTTTCCTGTGGAGAATTGAAAGGAAGCAGTTAATTTACATTCACTCCAAATAGCTGCCTTTTTGGGTTTTTTTGTTTTCTGTTTTTTTTTTTGGGGGGGGGGGGGGTTTTCATTTTCTTGCTTTTTTTTTTTTTCCTTTTTTTTTTTTTTTTTGGTTCTGAGTGAACAGTGCCCTTTCTTTCTGAGCCTGCTATAAAAATATTAACAAAATGTGGAGTGGTGTTGTACCATATTTCCTTCAAAAGCCTTAAAGGCATTTTTGAATTATAAACTAGTGTCCTGAATTAAGCAGGGTTATCTCATCCTTATGCTGTCTGTATGAGGCTTACCTCCTATCCTGATTTGATATGAAACATTTACAGGCACAAAGTTTGTATGTGTGTTAAAAACAAGTGTTTGGGTTATGTGACACTAGATTCTTGCATTTCCATCAGGATGTTATACTTAAAAACTCAGTGGAATAAGTAGGAAAGTAACAGAATGAAAAGAGTGCCTTGAAAAATAGAGTCATTCAGCTCAGTGTGATACTGTGAATGTGTGACTGCACTCCGACAATTTCATTTTCCTTCAGGGCCCTCTATTTCTTTTTCACACAAATATCTCCATACCTTATTCTATGCTCCCCTCGTATAGCTGGGATATGAAACCTGATCCAGCCTCCAATATGCTCTGGCTCCCTGATCAAATCTTTCTTTAAAGCTTATCTTTTCACCATTGTATAGATAATGTAATATATATTGATGTAAGCTGAAGTCAAACAAACCAAACCCAGAACTATCACCATATATACTTCAGCAATGCCTTAACCTTACCAGCATCCAGGCTCCTTCTTCCTTAAATGACATTTATACCTGTTAGCCAGACATTTCCTGAAATTCTGGTGAGGATTACCTACACAAAATATATAAACTTTGGAGCTTTGGCTATCATTTGTTATATACTTCAATGTTATCAATATGGATGATGATTCATGGACAAATATGAGACCTTCTCTGGCATTCAAAAAAAGAAAAAACATGTCAGGGTATGCTTCTTTTACAATGTAAAGGTACAGCTAGCTTTTGTAGACATACCTGAGTTAGCTTTTAATTCAGCTGATTACTGAAAGCTGTGTGGTTTTGGGGGTATAGAACTTAGTGTTAGGCTGTTAGGTGAGGGACAGAGTCCATGTGCAATCTGCAACTTACTTCATTAGAAAAGCTTTATTTAAGAGAATATTGGGGTAATACATTATCATTTTTTATTATGGAGTTATGATACTTTGGAGAATAAAGCCAAGTAAAGATTGGCTTCCCAAAGCAGGGGCACCGATTGGCGGTTTCATCATCCGGTCCTTAGCTATGCTTATTATTAGGGAATCCAGGGTGTTCCAACTACTCCTTTCAAACCCACATATATGTAGTCTACTTGTACATCCATATATTATACATATATGGGGGGGTGTGCACACATTTGTGTATGTATATGTGTACACACACGCGCGCTGTATGTTACATAATCTTACCTTTAGACCAAATAGTTTTGCATGAATTATGTAATAATCTTTCTGGCAAGGTTTTTTTTTTGGGAGGGGGGTTGTTTACACAATTCCTAGAAACAATTCACTGGTTCCTTATTGCAGGAACTATCAATTCCTATACAATTTGAATAACATTCTCTGGCTTATATATTTTTTCTTTTTTGCAGGACATACCGTAGCTTTAAGTTTAAAGCATGAATCATATAGAGAATAGAAAGGGAAGGCATTAATGTAATCAAGAAACTGACAGGACTAAGGGTCTGTAGTTTAGAGTAATGGCATAAGTAATACCTGAGGTCTAGTACAATTTAATGTAAGTGACTAGTGGGTAACTTTTAGGCATGAGATTTAGAATGCATTGTAACATTGGCGATGCAGGTGCACCCCCTATGAAAAGGCACTGCCAACACTGTCATCAGTGCCTGAGGACAGTTGCCACTTGCCACCACCACCCCTTCACCACCAACACCACTGGCGGTGTCTGTGGATGGTCAGTAATCACCACTGACACTGCTGGCGGTATCTGTGGGTAGTTGTTGATCCCGGGTTGGTGTTCGCCACCGCCCCCACCCCCCGCCGTCTGTGGGAGCTCCTGCTTGCTGCCACCATGCTTCTCCCACTGCTGCTATGCTCCCACTTTTGCCAGCACATCCGTGCCCCCCAACTGCCAAGGTTCATGCATTGTAAACAAATGGAGCAGATATGGCACAACAGACTGCAAGTATGCACAGAAGGAAAACTGTGGACATTTGGAGGAAATTTGGAGAAACAAAAGAATTAATGGTGTCAACACATAACTGCAGGATTGCCATGATAGTCAATGTGATGCAAATATAGACTCTATTTTCTAAAATTGAACATGAAACTTTTCCCCCAATCAGCATGGTGGGGGGAAACCCCCTCATTTTAGACTTATGTACAAAGCAGGGGGAGGGGGGCAGGTGGCTGCTGTGACTGACTCTGGCCTGGAGCTGAGGTTGGAGCCAGAGTCAGACTCTCAGAAGCTTACTGGACCCTCCTCTGCTTGCTCTCTCAAGCTTTTCTCCTGTCTTTTGCTCCCCCCCTCCCCATCTTATTGTCAAGCACAGCTTGGCTCCAGCTCAGGATTTTCTCCCAGGCACAGAGTACATGGAAACTCTGTCCCCTGCCCAGCCAATCAGCAGGAGCTGTGTTTTTGTGTGCTGTGCCCCATAACCCAGTAGGGAATAGAGCCCAAAAAGCATCTGTCAGTAATGGAGAGACAGAGATTCTGGGGAGCGTGTAGGTGGAAAGAAGCAAAGACTGTGGGGAGTTGGGGGTGGGGGAGGTACAAGAGGCAAGGTAGAGGGCAAGAAGACTGAAGGGAGAAAAAATTGCAGAGACAGAAGGCAAAGGAGCCACCTGATCCCCTCAGCCAATGCTTTCCCTGCTGTGGCTGGGGTCGCGGAGGGGATAGAGGGGATGGGGTGGGGGAACACTTTAAGACAACTTTCCAATAATTGGGTTTTATACCTGGAAGATTATAACATGTATACATTTTCCATGCATAGAATCTAATTATTGGGGGTCATCTTAAATTTAGGGTCATCTTAGATAGCAGTAAATTCATTATATGGCAATGGAGAAAGGTTCTGGAGACCCTTATGTGGCAGTGCACTTTCAGTGCCTGCCACGTTAAGGGCTGAGTCAAGCAGCCAGCAGGTGCTTGATTGTGGCAGCCATTTTAAAACACTGTCTGCCTATATAAACACAGTATTTTGCTGTTGGCAGCTAGGCTGAAATACTGCTTGGCTAAGCTGCATGGAACATCTAGGAGTAGGAGGCTCTTGGTCCTGGGTATGATCTAAAACCCTGTTTGGTATGGTGGGTCTCCTAGTGTTATAGGAACTCCCAGGAAATGCTAGGACAGTTGCTTCCCTGGACCTGAGCCCCGTCTTTGGGTGGGCTTTGGAGGCAGTTGTGGGAGTAGTGGGGCCAGGCACATCAAGCGGAATGCCACCTGAGCCCAGCAGGGATACGAGATCCCAGAGGGAGTAGTGGGGCTAGGTATGCTTATGTGTAGGTTTCTGAGCACAGCAGGGATGTGAGATCCTGGAGACCCCAGAGTGGGGTAGCATGAGGCGCATAGAATGTGGCCCTGAATGGAGTAGGGCTGAACAGGAGTAGGCCTGAAGGGCTGTGCGTGAGGGGGGCTGAGTAGGGCTGAATAATGAGTAGGCCTGAAGGGAAGTCCCAGGGGTGTGTTGAGTAGTGCTGAGCTGGGAGTAAGCCTGAAGGGCAGCGCAAAGGCCAGCCCTGTGAATAGTTGATCATGAAGATAAGACCCCAGAGTGGGGTGTGGTGTAGAGGCCCTAGAAGGGGCGTAGTAGGAATCCCATGTGTGGGAAAGAGGCCAAGGTATGGTCATGGGTGCCTGAGGCTGTAGTTGGGCCAGAGGCTGAGTAGGGAGCTCAGACAGAGAGTTAGGGGTGAGTCCTGGCCCTGGTAAGTTTTCTATGGTAAGAAGGCTGAGAGAGGGTGAAAGAAAGACCTAAAGGGCAAGCACAGTGACCTGCTGCTCCAGAGAGGGAGTGAGAGTCCCTGTGAGACCTTGCAGCACAGGTTGTGTAGGTTATGATTACATCATGTGGATGCCATCTGATTCAAGGCATTGTGGATCACCACCACCACTGAGTACTAGGTAGTGAGGGTCTGTTAGTGTCATTCACCTGGACCAGAATGTCATAGTTGGGTAAAGACTGGTTGAGGATACTCATTCTGTGGAGGCCTCTCTGGGGCAACCCAGCTCCGATTGGACCCTGACCCCTTTCCCCTGCATCTTACCAGACCTCTCCTCTGCCAGGAAGTCTTCCCTCCTGACTTTAGCATTCTCAGCATGGCGTAGCTAAGGTCAGAAGGGAAAATATCTCCTCCAGCCAGTCCTCAAACTAATCTTTCAACTTTAGATCCCTCCTATTTCTTACTGCTAGTTGCAATAGCATGGTCCGTGGGATCTAGCCCTAACCCACTGTCACTAGGTTAGAAAGATGGCTGGCCACTGCTGCAGTCAGTTTAGCCATCTGTCCTCCAATGAACAATTGCACTTTCACAGTTGAATACGGCTGAGTATCCTCATGCATGCAGGTCACATAGATGTATTCTACGATTACTAGCTGGGTGGGGTTCACTAGCTGCCCATGAACAAATATGTTTGGAGTCTGAGTCTACGAGGCCCAGGACCTGGATATTCTCTATTGTAACAGGGCTTCCTGGTGTCCTCAGCAGTGGTTCCTTCTCCGGTTCTAGTCCTGACTCTAACTCCATCCCTGATGCTTGCTCCAGCTATAGCCCCATCACTTGCTTTGGCTCCAGCCCTGTCTTTAGCACATGACACCCTCCTGCCTACTCTTGCTCTGGTTTTGGCTTCATCCTTGGAGAACATCCAGCCTATCCCTGTCATTTCTGGCAAACTACAGAGTTTTTTTTTTTGTTTTTTTTTATACCTTGCTTACAGATGGAAAAAGATGTCCATGTCAGATGAAGAGAAAACAAAATACTTGGAGGGTGCATCTACCCATTCATTAATTTGCAGTGGTTACTGCACATTTTTATTTAGTACTTGCATAATCAAGTACTAAATAAATACACAGTAACCAGAGTTACTAGGCGTTAGTGCTGGCACACCTTTTTTAGTGATGCTACTGCACAGTAGTCTAATAATATTGTGCAGTAGCTTACTAGCACTGTTTGTGCTATGACACACTACTGTGCAGTATTATTAAGATATTACACAGTCAGCGTCTCTTGTAGACATGCTCAGAGTGGGAAGTACATGACCTTACTGACAAGTCATAGGGGAGCAAAGGAAGACATATATTTCTAAAGAAGGGCTTAAACTAAAATGCACACTTGCCTGTGGTTTGGTCTACCCTGCACATCTTCAATGCTTATTTTTATATGGACTGGACCCAAGATACTACTAGTTTTCTGGCCTTGTTCAAATTACCAGAGCCAATGCCCATCAGCCCAGTGATAGTTTTGATGGAGGCAAAACATTCACCGTAAAATATACTTGCATCCTTGCAATACACAATAATGCTTTCAAGTGAATGACTGAAATGACTTGACTTACTTTGCTCGGTGGTAGGGTTTCCTGTATTTATCTTCTGATTTATTTTACTTGTATATTGTTTTGTGTATAAAATATGTAGAAAGGCCTACTGTAATTACCTGGAAATTTGTGCATTTTAGTACTGTATTTAGTATAGATCGTTATCTTGATTTTTTTTTGAGGTGTGTAGTTGGAAAGGATTGTTGTAAACAAGCTCTGCCACACACACACACACACACACACACACACACACACACACACACACGTCACAACCCAAGGGTGTGATTTGATGTGTGCGCGCTTCGGGATTGCTAAATTATTTCCCGCCACTAGGAGCTTTCTTTGCAAGGTGCATTTCTCAGTTGCAAAGAGAAATGCACGGTGCAAAGGAGTTCCCGCCACTCGCATGCAAATTTGTGTCCCACTATTGGCCAGTTCTAAATTATTCTCACGTGGCGGCTAGCGATTGGCTTGCTAGCCGTATAAGAGGTTTGAGCGGTTTCCGCCCAAGTTGAGGCTTGAGGGGTTTCCGCCCAAGTTGGAGGACTCCACAACCATCTGGAGGAGGAGAACTTCACGTCTCGTGAAGATCACTAAGCGCTGCAGAGCCTATCGGACCCAGCGTGTACCTTGAGAAGGCTATAGTGGTCTGATCAACCTCTGGCCTCTCCCCATCACCGAACGATCCCTCGACGAACCCCTTCCCTGTGCGCAAGTTCCACAGAGCCTAGCAAACTTCGTGTGAGTGTATTCAGAGCTCTTTCTCCGAGTTGTTTTCTTCGGTTGACACGACGGGCTCGTGTGTTTAGAGCGTTCAACCGGATTGGGCTAGAGGTTCGCGTGGAAGGAACTCTTGTCCGCCTCTCTTCTTTTCTGTCTGTAACCGCAACTCAAGCAAGTTTTCCTGCCTGCACCGCGACCATCTTTGGTGTAAGTAAAATAATCTTTAATCAACCGCTAAGTGTCCGTGCCTAATTCTAGTCCACCGGCCTGCATTCCCTGACCTGCGTGCCAGGGCTGCTGGCCACAGCCCGCCACGCGCCCCCGAGAACCTCGGACTGCCCCCGGTCCGCACAACACACACACACACACACACACACACACACACACACACACACACTGTAAAGTTTACGCTAGAGTTTACAATCTGACTTAAATGTCAAGCTGAAATTTGTATTTTTAAAGAGTAGCACAGATAAAATTTGGGTATGAATGTGTGTTAGCAGAGCCACTGATAAAACAAGCTAACCAGTCAAACTGGTATCCCCAAACTAGATAGTAGCAGTGGTATTTATTTCCCGAAGTCAACATTTGCACCTATTTGTAGTCCTCCTTTTTGGCTTGTATTGTCTTCAGATGCCTGTGGGATATAAAACTCAAAGAGTGTGAGTATGTGAGCATGATCTTTTCAATTCCTTGAATTGTCAGTTTATTGAAGTAACACTGGAGGTTTCTAGTTTTGCACTGATTACATAATGTGGTAATGTGATGGAGGTTCTGGAGGATTAGATACTAGGTCCAGAAGCCTACATAAGTGCAAGTTCAGGCACATGTGCCAGCATCCATAACCATAGGTACTTATTGGGAACCATGCTGAGGACACGGTGCATGGTTGAAATCTTCTGCTAAGCAAGTCAGCTCCATATCGGCCTCTGCTGCTCCTGAACTTCCCTTGCTTACCTTTGTTGGAGTTCCTTCACCTTTTTGCTCCTTCGTTGCATCTCCAGAACCATGCCATCCATGACCAAGTTTTGTTTTCATCTCATCTGAGTCATCTACTCATCTAGCCTTCTGGTTGGGATGGTCAGTCATCAAATATGCAAGTCTCAACAAAGCAGTGAAAAACAGAGCAATATTTTTTTTTCACTAAGTGAAAAAAGAAGCAAAGAAAGAAAGCCCTCACTTTATCTTCTGAGTCCATACAAGGCAGCTTTGCAAAAAAACATTATTTTTGATAGCTCTGATTTTCATTTGTTTACTTCTGCATTTCAGATTTCACATACAAACTTTGTAAGAGAGTGGTTCTCATAGTTTAAATTATTATTTTAAAAGATAATGGCTGAGTTTTCTGAAGGTTTAATTTAGACCAGAAAAATCCTCCTACTTTATAATATACTATTCTATATGGCAATAACAAACATACCAGGTACCATGCTGTAAAATTGCTCTCTGTCCCTGCACCTCTACCTCTCCAGGGCCATCCTCAGGTTCACCTCAGAGAATCTGCCTTGGAGGTCCCCTAGATCACTTTGTTCAATAAGTTGATGTATTCTGCTCCTGGGAGCCCTCTTCAATGTACATTTACTGGTTGCAGAATGGAGTCATGGCTAGGGCAACCATATTTCCTGAGTGTCAAAATGCCTTCCCCCCACAGCTGTCTCACTGCATCTGATCCTGCTTTGTCCTCCTGCCTACTGCTTTGCTGCTGAGAGCCTGACTGGAGGCCTGAGGGGCTTCTGGACAGATCTTCAACAACCAAAGCCCCTCCACTGCTCCAGACATCTCTTACACCTGCCTCAGCAGCCTTTCCTGTGTGTTTTTTACCCTTGTGTTGTAAGTCTTATGGACCACTCCCCATGCCCTGGTGTTTGTTGTGTGGCTGAGTAAGCCAGCTCGAGTTTCCCCAGCCTGTGCGTGACCCCTCTCCCATATTCTCAAAGCATAGGCCTCCTGGTTTTTGCCTGTGGGGCTGTAGCTCAGTGAGCTTCAGCCCACTTCTTCCCTATCCCCCTTCTCCCCCTGCCCCTATTAGATTCACCAACCCCAAAAGATATTTTATTTTTCTTTATTGTCTTCCCTGCCCTCATGTGAAACAATGGCAGAGCAGGAACCTTCGGGGGCTGAGGGGCAGATGCCCCCACAGAGCTTCCTGCAGCCTCCACTTTGTGGGCAGATCCCAGCCAAGCCCCGAAGAGGATGCATACCCCTGCAGCCTCCACCCTAGAGGCAGAGTCAGAGTCCATCCAACCTCCTCCAGGGGTGGAGAAACCTGTTGCCTCTGCTGCAGGGGCAGGTGGGACTCCAGTAGGGAGCCAAAAGGGCGAGGGGAGACCCCCTGGCCAGCCCCCCTGCCAGAGGTGTTTCCAAGCCCCCTCTCCTGTCATTGGGGACCAAGGACAAGGGCAGTGGGAATGGCTTTTCTTCAGCCTCCTCCACAGCTGGGGGTGGGAAGGGCAAGGGCCCTGCCCCAAGCCTAAACCACCAGCACCTGAGGGGACCAGGTGCACTAGACCAGCCAGCATACCCACTCAGCCTGTCCCTGGCCCTAGCCCTGGCCCCACCAACATAGCCCCCCTCCCCAGGGGTGGGGGAAACCACAGCTATGCACAGGCAGGTGCAGGGAGACCTGAAGCCAGGGGGCCTGGACCCTCCACCACTAGTCCTTCCAGCATAGGTGGTGGGGCCCCCTTTCCAGCACTTGCCCATAAGTATGGGGTGAAGTCCCAACTGCTCAAGTGGGAGAACCTGCACTTTGAGACCTGGGTGCAGGACCTGGATCAGGTCATGGGGGCCCCCAAGATCATGGCAGCCTCCCGCTTTCATGACATGGGGGTCTTTTTTTTCCTTGCCTCAGGCCACCACACAAGAAGTGATGGAGAGGGGGCTCATGCTGAAGGCCGAATATGTCCCCCTCGAGCCTCTAGAAGAGCTGGGGACCAAGGTGGTCCTTGGCTCCATCCCTCCCTATATCCTTAATTGGGCCCTGCTCCTCCAGTTCCAAACCCTGGGGAGAGTTGCTTCCCAGATGATCACTGGAGTGATGAGACCCCAGCCTCCACAACATGTGCTTATCACCATCACCAGGTTATGATCCAGCTGGCAGTGGGAATGCAGCTGGAGGCTGAAAGATACCTGGCAATTCCTTATCAGGGGACCCTAGTAAGGATTTTCTATACACTGGGGGACCTGCGGTGTTTCTGATGCTGTGCCCTGGGGCATGAGTGCCCATGGGCCAGGCGGGGAGGGCATCCGTGGGTTCCACTGGCAAGAGGAATGCCCCTACCACCAGCACCCTGCCCCGCCCAAACAAGTTTGGGGGAGTCCCAGGGAGGGTAGCAGCAACCAGGGGGAGAGGGAACAGGGCCCCCTCCTGCCCCTAGTCATGCCCCCCCATTGTAGCTGCTCCACCCCCACAATGCTCACCTTCTCTTACTGGAGCCTGTCCACCTGAGGACCACCCCATGGCTGAGTGGGTGCAGGTCCCCTCTGGGTGTAAAGGTAAGAGGAAGACCTGGGCAGAGCTGGAGTCCTCTGACATGGACTCCTTTCCCCCTCCCAAGACCACCACATGGCAGGGGCAAGGAGTGGCCCAGCCTCCAGGGGGCCTTCCCAGCTGCCCCTGAAAACCCCACTCCCAGGAAAGATCAAATGGGTGATCCCTATGGAGTAAGTTTTGGGGCTGCTAGACAGTCCCGAACAGGAGCCCATGGAGGAAGCCACTCATTCTGCTGATCAGGGCCTACCCCCTGAGACCACAGGCACTGAGGCTAAAGGTCTGGCAGTGGAGCCTCCTCCTTCTGGTCTGTGGGATACAGAGGCCATGGGGCTCACCCCAGTGAGTCCTGAGGGAGGGGTCCCCTTTCCCAGGACCCTGAGGCAGATGCTAAAGCCACCCCCCACCATGCCTAATGGGTCTCTTCTCTCCCCCTCCCAGAAAAACCTCATCTCCAGCCTGCTCGATAGTCCTGCACCAGAGGGGGTCACAGTGGGGTCCCCTAATCAACCTGCTGACCTTGTCAGGGACCCTGCACAGACCCCCTGGGGCTCTAGCTCCACCCCACCATTTTGTGAAAGAGCCCCATCCCCATCCTTACCCTCACTCCTGTCCCAAGGGGCTGCAGAGTTCTCCCAATCCCAACCAGAATCTGGGGCCTTAGCAGACTGCGGGGTTCAGATGGTGTCTAAGGAGCCCACTGAGCCCCAGGACCAGGAGGAGGTTGCCCAAGAACCAGCAGGCTCCATGGAGCCTGAAGACCTCTCTGTCCCAGCGGTCCCCAAGGATGAGCTACTTGCATTTGTTGACTATGAGTACACCCACCAGTCTGCCAGCAAGGTACAGCTAGCCTTGGACCACTGGGGAGATTTTGACAGTGTCCACACCACTGCGAGTGTGCTGGCAATGGAAGGCAAGGGGCCTAAAAGCTGCAGTGCCTGGATCTATAGATGGGCCCACAGTTTCATAGACACCCTCTATATGTATGGGAGGGTGCTACATGAGCCGGCAGGCTCCACTGTCTACTCCAACCCCCCCAGCTATGAGGTCACTTAAGATCATGACTGTAAACGTCCATGGCTGCAGGGAGGGACTCCAGAGGTGCCAGGTGCTCTCCTTCCTTCAAGTTTTCTTGCAGGAGACCCTGATGACTCTGGCTAACAGGGTCTTTTTCAGTCACCTAATTTTTAGCCACGTGGCATGGGGCCACCTGGGGTGTGCTTTCCTCTGCCACTTCTGGGGGCTTCAGTATGACTGGCAGCTCCTCAGCCTGTGGGCCTTCTCCCTGCAGGACCTGTAAGGGCTGCCAGATTTCTGCCAGGACCTCCTCCAGGCCTGGAGGCTGGTCTCTGCCTCCAGGTCCCCTGCAACAGTTGCCCAGGGTGCCAACCTGCTCATTGAGCCCCTCTTCTGGAACCCCCAGCTGGAGGTGCCCATGGCACAGGTGCCCCGGTTGTCACAGGTTGATCCTGGCTGGTGTCGCCCATACTGGAGACCTCCTGGACTACAATAGGCAGGAGTGGGTTGACCCTGCTGCATTGGCCTGGTGCATGGATCTATCCATGATGCATGCAACCTGCCATCTGGTCCGGGAGGTGAAATCTGCCCTACCTCCCAATACCCTTGCCTTTGTTGACCAGGTCCTGTGCAGCAGTGGTTGCTGCCCCACCGTGTCCTCCAGCCCACTGGAGTTTATTGTGGGACCAGTGTCTCACTCAGCTTCATGGTGCTCCCGGCTCTACCACCTGAGCTGGCTGGAGGACACCAGACTGGTTGGCTTTTCCACCCTCCATCACCATCACCTCTATACGCTTGTGCTACACTGTCCATCATGCCGTCCTTATGTCCCACCCAAACAGCAAGTGGTGGGACCTGCTCAGCGAGGGCATGGCTGGGGAACCCCAGTGGCTGAGTCTGTCCTCCCCCCTCATCCCATGAGCCACTGGGGACCTCAGCTGGTGGCTCCTCCATGGAGCTGTTGCCACAGGCATGTATGTGGCAAGCTTCATGGACACCCCGGTCTCCTGCCCCTTTTGTGGGCAGAAGGAGACCCTGGCACGCATGACTCTCGAGTGTGCCAGGCTGCAGCCCCTCCACCTCCAGAACCTCCTCTTGAGGTTCTGGTGGAATTTCATCCCAACCTTTTTGTTTTTGGTCACCCCATCCATGGCCCCACCAAGTCCTGGGACCTCCTGGTCAACCTCCTCGTGCCCCTGGCCAAGTGGGCCCTGTACTTGACCAGGAAGGAGGCTCTGGCCAGGAAGGTACCCAGAGACTGTGAGGATGGTTTCCTCTCACTTGTCTGTGTACATTTCTGGGCAGAGCACCAGTGGGTGGCATCCACCAGTTCCTTGGATGCCTTTGAGGACTGGTGGGGGCAGCCTGGGGGGCTCTGCTCAGGGGCCCCCTCAGGTGCACTTATTTTCACATTTTGACCCTTTGACTCCCATGACACTCCTATCCTGTTTTTTTTTTCATTTGTTGTCCCAAGAATTCTGTTGTATCTTTCACCCATTGACCCCACCCAGTAGGGGCTATTAGTTAGCCAGGTGGGCCTTAGAGCCCACAATACTTGAAGGATACAAATAGAGAGAAGCTTCTGAGGCCCAGCCAGTTAGTAGCTGGGGACACTACCCCTTGTGCTAGCTGGGCTGCTGACACAGCCCTAACTTGGAGTGGCCCTGGCACCCCAGCAGTCTGGCAATGGGGACTGCTGCCTGGCTGTGACCTGCTACCACCTGTGACAGCATCCGCCCCCTTGGACCTGTGGCCCAGAGCATCTCTGGAGGTCTGAACCCTGGCTGGCCTTGGGGTATGCTGGGGAACCATGCCCTGTCCCACCTTTGTGTAGGGTTTTCTTTGGGTGGGGGGAGGGGGGTTCTTACCTGAAAACCCAAGCATCAAATGTAGAGCCTGCACCGTAAATGCACAGTGCAGGGAACATTTTTTTTATTCTTAGCATGCATCTTGCAATGTCTCAAACTGGTCTGGGATCCTGAAAGAGGCATGTGCATGCTCATCAGGATGCACCCAGAGGGTTGTGAATGCTTGGAATCCCTGTTCCCAGTAATATTTTTTTCCGTAGTTTAACAACAAGCCTAGTATTCTGCTCTGGCCACCTAGCTGCATGGTGAAGCAACATCATTGAACTGGACGTTTAAGGGTTAATGCATGTCTGGTTAAGAGTTATCCATGTGGAAAATGAAAGGTTAAAGCAGGTGTGGAAATAAGTTTAACCATGTCTCTTACTTGACTAAGAGGGGAGACAAAGAGAGAGAAAGAGAAGAGAAAAAGATGCTGATGCTATGTGTTCCAAAATGTTCTTAGACAAGAAAAAACCTTCATGCCTTGTTTTGTCTTGATATATTAAGCTCTGTGTACAGATGTTAACCTCCTCCTTTCCCTCGAACCAGAAGCTGATAACTGTTCCCAAAACACAGTGTTTTTGCGGAAAAAGTAAACTGCTTATGTGTGACAAACGAATGATCAACTTCTTCCTGTTTCTTTCAAGGTTGCTTTGTCTGAAACCTGCATCTTTTCTCACTGTTTAAAGTATAAATACGCTTGTAAACTTGTAGAGGTCAGAGTGCCTTTGAGAACCCTCCTTGTGATCAGTTGTATAGCTCTAAATAAACCAAGATGGCTCTGTTAATTCTGATACAACCACAACACGAAATTTGATTTCTTCCACACAGGGAAATATCAAGTATTGGAAATTTCTGAGGCATAAACAGTAAAGGACAAATGAGTGGGTGTTAAGTAGAAGGGTGAGAAGATATGGGTACTGAGAATCATGGGAACAGCAGTGGAGGACTGCCTGTATTTTTGGGGTGTTCCATATCCATGCTGCAAATTGGGCTGTTAGTTGGACATGGCCTATCTTGAGTACCTACTAATACCACCTGTGAAGGTTGCCCTTATCTCCTAGGCCTGTCTAAGTTTCAGAGGGCTGTGGGTGATGGGTAGATAGGGGCACCTGTGCACATCAGAACTTGTAGACAGCCTGTAATGTACCTTAATACAATCTAGAGGGAGTTTCAGGGGTTTTTTTCTTCTTCATCTGTGCCATCTTGGACTCCCTCTAATTCTACTGAGCCTCTCACTGGCCCAAGCTCTCTGGTAATAACATTTTAGACAGCTTCAAGGTACTTAGTCTTCTATCCTCACACTCAGACTCTCTTTAGAGAGATTTACACACACACTACTCATGTGTGAGGCCAACTATTTTGGTATGACTTACATGTCTAGATGTGCATTTGCTAAGAGAACCTTTGTTTGAGCCATGTGTGGTTGGAACACATGGGTCTGTTGAAAAGGAGCTGTCAGTGAAATCGTGTTTAATCTTACTGGAATTTTGTTTTTAGGGAAAGCAAACAGGAAAACAGTTCTAACAATTTTAAAATATGCTGTTCATAGAGTTTCTAAAGCAAACCTTTTGAGTTTTCATTTTGAAATCTGACCTTTCATTTAGAAATTGCATCTTGTGTATTGCAGTAAATCGAAAAACAATACAAAGTCCCAACTCAAACAAAGCATTCTGGTCAGCCCAAAAGGAAATTATGCTTTTGTTTCTGGAATTTTCCACTGTATGCTGAGAAAAAGATAATTTTCTGTTTCTGTTCAGATGCAGAATGAAACTAAATTTTGAAATGTCTACATTTTTCATGAAACAATGTTTCTCCTCTTTCAGCTATACCTCAAAGCTGAAGGAACAGGTAAGTTCATGTATCGAAACATTACTTTCCCTTACTCCTTGCAGGTCATCAGTCAGTAACATTTACACAAGCTTTGTTTGTATGAGAGTAGCAATAAAGGGAACCTTACTGAGTGCAAAGACGACTAATTTACACATTACTTTTGAGTTTCTCACTGGGGCTTTAATTTCCTATGTTCATAAGTTAGATTTTTCTTCTGCAGCCTCCTTTTGACTAAATACAGAGATTTTACCATGCCAGAGAGGGAGCATAACAGCTTTCTGGAAGAACTACCATTTCCAAAATAAGGTGTGCAAAGAAGGCGCCAAATTTTATATTTATCTGCTTAAATGAAATTAGCCAGTACCAAAGTCAATACCAAAAAATTACAAACAGCTTATCAATGCAGTACACATCATCTTAAAGAAGCACATTACATCATTACATGAGGCTATATAATTCATTTTGCACCAGGACTAATATCTGAGCTATCTGTTCAGTATGCAAAATGAGAGCAAATATTTAAAGCAGACACATTCATTGAGGATACCATTGCAGCTGGTGAAGAGCTGGATTCTCTGCCATGACTTCTGTCTTTCCTCCTCTGATGCAGTGTCTCATTTACAGCATGGTTGACCTGCACAGATGCTTAATTAAGGACCCAAGGAAGGCAGAACAACATTACAAAATCACTGCAGACTGGGTCTTATACAAATTCCTAGAAAATGTCAGGGTACAGAAAAAGCAACCCACATCACATTTTAAGTGATAAAATTATTAGTAATTTTGGAATCAAAACTCATGGCAAAAGTGATCTCTTTTATTGGACCAGCTAGATATTTTTTTAAGAAAAGGTCTTCATTTGCAAGCTTTTGGGAACAGGCAGCCTTTGTCAGGCATAACGGATTGCAAAGACTATAAAAGTTGTTCTAGGTAAAAATGAAAATTCATATTTCACAGCAGATGTGGTAAAGTCTTTTTTTTGGAACAGTTCATTTTGGGTCACTGAACACAATGCGTGAAGTAAAGGCATTCTGGAATGAATGCCCTCAAGTAAGGCAACACCGTTCTTCTAGATGATATTCATACTGAGCAGCCCAAACATTTTGGGCCAGTAGTAAGGGACTGGCTATTCAAGTTGTATGACACATGCTCAGTCCTGTATAAAGTAATGCCAAGTCATTCCTGAAGCTGGAGAAGAATGCATGAGCCCTAAGTCCATATCACTACTGTGTCACCTCTAAAAATTATACAAGTATCTCATTTTAAAATACCTATCAGCATTCACTGGAAATTACTTGAACCCTGAGCAAGCTGGATTTTATCTAGGTATGTCAGAATGGATCAAGTGTGTATCAAAGATGTCTTTGTATCTGGCAACAGATACTGTGTTTTTTAACTTGTTAGCAGCATACAATACAGTGAACCATTGGATGCCCCCCCTCAAAATATATGAGTGGTAAAAGATCACCACCTTACATGACTAATACAATCTTTACTAGAGAACTGATAACTTTACATTGAACTAAATGGCTAAAAAGAAAGGCCTACAAAGGATGGAGGATGGGAGTCACCTCCAAGGAGGATTATTCTGCACTGGTCCAGTCCTGTAGGGAGCAGACCAGGAAAGCCAAGGCTGCAACTGAACTCCAACTAGCTTTGAGCATCAAGGACAATAAAAAGTCCTTTTTCAGATATGTGGGGAGCCGGAGGAAAAGCAGGGGCAACGTTGGACCCCTGCTGAACCAGATGGGGCAACTGACAACTGACACACAGGAAAAAGCCAACCTATTAAATAGGTACTTTGCGTCGGTCTTTCATCAGTCCCATGGGACGCCCATGCCCGCTACAGGGCCGGGAAGTCCAGGTGAGGGTGATCCCCTGCCCTCCTTTAATGCTGACTTTCTGAAAGAACATCTTGAGAAGCTGGATACCTTCAAGTCAGCCGGCCCTGACAATCTTCACCCCAGGGTACTCAAGGAGCTGGCGAGCATCATAGCCCAGCCTCTAGCACAGATCTTTGAAAACGCTTGGCGCTCTGGTGTAGTGCCCGAA
>NW_005841928.1:1570723-1571898 GCF_000455745.1 Alligator sinensis
AAGCGACCAAAACGCTGGCTTGCATCCATAGATGCTTCTCAAGCAAATCCCGGGACATCATTCTCCCCTTGTACTCGGCCTTAGTTAGGCCGCAGCTGGAGTACTGTTTCCAGTTTTGGGCCCCACAATTCAAAAAGGATGTGGAGAAGCTTGAGAGAGTCCAGAGAAGAGCCACGCGCATGATCAGAGGTCAGGGAAGCAGACCCTACGATGACAGGCTGAGAGCCCTGGGGCTCTTTAGCCTGGAAAAGCGCAGGCTCAGGGGTGATCTGATGGCCACCTATAAGTTTATCAGGGGTGACCACCAGTATCTGGGAGAACGTTTGTTCACCAGAGCGCCCCAAGTGATGACAGCTATGTCAAACGGTCATAAACTACTACAAGACCGTTTCAGGCTGGACATAAGGAAGAATTTCTTTACTGTCCGAGCCCCCAAGGTCTGGAACAGCCTGCCACTGGAGGTGGTTCAAGCGCCTTCATTGAACTTCAAGAGCAAACTGGAGGCTTATCTTGCTGGGATCCTGTGACCCCAGCTGACTTCCTGCCCTTTGGGCAGGGGGCTGGACTCGATGATCTTCCGAGGTCCCTTCCAGCCCTAATGTCTATGAAATCTGTGAAATCTATGAAACTATGTAGGAAAAGGAGCTCTGTTGGTGGTAACAGAGGAATGGCATACCACAAAGTATATGTTGCTAATACGATATTTACTCAAATCTAAGACAACGCCCCATCAGCATGGGGTGGGGGGGAACACCTAATCTTAGATTCACATACAACGTGTGCATATGTTGGGGGTGGACAGCTGCTATGGTTCTGACTCTGGCCCTGAGCCTGGGTCAAGGCCAGAGTCTGATCCATAGCAGCCTTCTGCCCCCACTCTGCTTCCTCTCTGCACTTCTGCCTCTCCCCTGCCAGCCCCTTCTTTTCCCCCTTTACTGTCAGGCATAGCCCAGCTCTGGTTTGGGATGGATTCTCTTCTGGTAGCAGAGGGAAGCTCTGTCCCCTGCCTGAGCAGTCAGCTTTGCTGACACTGCTTCTTTGTCTGCCTGGCCAATTGGCAGTAATGACACTACTGCATGGCCTGGCAAGGGCTGAGCTGCCATGTGCTGCTCCAAGAGGGAACAGAGCCCTAGCAGCATCTCACAGAAAGGCAGGCTCACAGAGGCATGGAGCCA
>NW_005841928.1:1571908-1579483 GCF_000455745.1 Alligator sinensis
GGGGGGGGGGGAGAAGAAAGACTGCAGGGGAAGGAAGAGGGGGTTGACAAAGGGAAAGGAGGACACTTGACACCCTCAGTTACTATTTTCCTTGCTGTATCAGTGTAAGGGGGGTAAATTCAGGACACCCATCCAATAATTACATTCTATACCTAGAAAATTATAACGGATGGTGGGGAGGGGGCCGTCAATAAATTCAGGGTCAATTTAGATTCGACTAAATATGGTTCTCTTCAGCATCTATATAGATGATGATCAGTTAATTCATTCCAGGCCCAAAAAAGTTTTCTCTCTCCTGACAACCTGTGTGCTGCTACCCAAGTTAAGGAGTTTGCTTAGATTGAAGCTGGGAGCAAAAAAAAGACCACATGAAGAAGCGGGATTACTATAACAACCCCAAAGCATGTGACTGTGGTGAGCTAGGATGGGGAGTTAGTAGGTGGATCTTTGAGATATAGAATCATGAGAATGAAAGATAATTACATGGCCAATATTGAAAAAAAACATGTATTTGTGGCAGCAGAGGAAGAAGAGTGTCCTAGTTTCCATTGGTGCTGAGCATTCCATTGGTTTTGATGGACAGTATTTTGTGATCAGACTCTTGGAAAATTAGACCACTTTAAGTTCTTAAATTTAGATTGAGGAATTCAAGATAGAAACTTGTATATATGTTTCTTTGGGAGACCATCTTTTCTCCAATTAGTCAGACAGTAGAAATTATATTAGTATTGTAATGCCAAGGTGTCAAACTCAGCCCTGGGTTAGTCTGCAGGCCAAACCAGACTGACATCCTGTGCAGTGCCCATGGTGCCAGGTTCGGCCTGTGCACCAAACACAGCATGTGCTACCCCCAGGGACAATACATGGCATGTGCTGCCCTTAGGCCAGCTTCCAGTACTGCAGGCAGCAAAGGCAGTTGATCCAGGGCATTGCATACAGCCCATGTCCTGGACCTCCTGCGTGTGCTGTGTGCAGTGCTGGGTCCATCCCATGCACCATGGGCCACATGTATCTTGTGTCTGCCCTGGGGGCTGTGAGCAGTGAGTCCCAGGGCCAGAACATGCTGCACCACATGCAGCTCGTACCCCAGCCCTGCTGTACCTCATGCAGTACTAGGTCTATCCCACATGCAGAGCAATGAATGGAGGATGATGCAGGGATTTGCCAAGTGACTAATGGGCTATATGGCTCCATGGGCTGGATTCAGCCTGTGGATCATGTGTTTGGACCCCTGTTGTAATGTATTCTCTTCCTTCCCACCAGAGTTGAAACATAATTTCCCTTATGCTTTCAATAACTGTCTGCAAATCATCAAAGATTTATATCTAGTTTTCCTGAATGATAGCAAAATACATCTATTGTTGGGCAACCAGGTCAGCCTATGATGGGATATTTTATCTTATTCTAATGGAAAGATGTTAACCCTAATACGTCTTATAGTAGGTGAATGGAGCTTATAAATAAAAGCATGATATTAACTGATGGCTCCAGTAATTCTATTCAGTGTTTCATAAAACATATTTACATGGATTTTTGTTGTGTTAGGCTGAAAATATGAGGCAATAAAATAAGAAGTCACTGAATATTTGTTTACTACTTCACTGAAGTTCCTAAAAGCTTTGCTCCAGCATGTTAATTCTTCCTTTTTCTTATTTTATCTTCAGTGTGAAAGAGAACGGTATATCTGAGCATGAAGAGGAATTAGGGTATCTCTGCCTCTCTTGCTTCTTTTAGTTTTGTTGTAGGAATTATGTATTCTATTTGACTTTGTGGAAGTGGATTTGAACTTTCCACTTTTTATTGCCCAGTGACTGGTGTGTAGTACTTTGTTCCTTAAGATAAGTGGGGTAGCTTTGCTTCCATTATTAGAAAGTATTCTTAATACTCATTAGGGATGGGCAAGTACCAGCAATAAGTAAAGAACATGGGCATCTGGATAAAAACTCAGTAAAGGGAAGAAAAAGCAATGGAACCCTTAGCAATGTTCTCAAGCAGAAGATAGGACAATTAGTTAGATAACTGCAGTATTCATATACTGATGTGAGAAGCCTCAGGAACAAACAGAAAGAATTGGAGGTCCTAGTAAATCACAGAATTTTGATGTGATTGGGATTACAGAGACATGGGAGTATAGACACCAACATTTTTTTTTGCTGGGGCAGGGAGGGGGGGAATGCTAAGACAATAGACATGTGTCCTTTATCCCTAGCTCTCCAGGGTGTGGAAAGGGGTTGGTGCATGGGGAGGGTGTGGGTACAGGTGATGCATGGGAGGGTGGAAGGGGCACAGGCAATGAGGCAGAGGGGTGGGGGGCACATGCCCCTGAGATTTCTGTGCCCACGGTGAGGCATGGGGCTACAGCCAGGCTGGACCAGCTCTGGGAAGGAGCCAACTCCATGGCCCAGCATGTGGGACCTGGCAAGGGACAGAGTACTATGCTGCTATGGCTGCCAAGGTGAGGCACCCCCTGCTTGCCTGGCAGCAGTGGGGACACAATTCCACACCAACACCTGTGCTGTGCTGTGCCTTACCTTGGTGGGCCATCGTCCCGCCTCCTGGGCTGCAGATGTGGTTGTTGCTTAGAGCTGGTGCAGCCCTGCCCCCCGTGCCCCACTGTGGGTGCAGAATTCTCTGGGGGCACGTTCCCAGAGAACGTGCCCCCAGAGCATGAACCTTGGCTTCTCCCCCACACCTCTCCCCCATGTTGCCTGTCCCCTGAATGCTCCCCACCAGCAAATCGTGTGTTTCCCCCCACCACCTCAGTGCATCACCTGTGCTCTCCCCCATCCCCTTAGACTTACCTGGAGGGAGCTGTGGGAGCTGCTTTCCATTGTTGCTTGGCTGTCATGTATATCTGCGCGTGCACATGGTGTCCCGTGCCTCCAATCACCCTCCTCACTCCCCCCAGCCTTAAGCAGCATCTTGCAGGCTGGAAATTTTCCAGCCTGCAAGTGGAAACCCGTGGTTTCCTGCATTTTTCTTTTTTCCTCAGATTTGGGCCCTGAACGCCCTCTTCCTGAGGGGGGCCAGGGCCCTCAGGCCCCCATGTTATTGGCACCTATGCTTCATGGGATAGTTGACAAGACTGGGGTATGGCTATGGATGGGTATAGCTTGTTCAGGAAGGAGAGAAATGGGATAAAAGAAGGAACATGTTGCCATATAAGGTGATTTACATGTGTTTTGAGGTGCAGTATGAAATGGGAGATAGACTCATTGAAGCCTCTGGGTAAAGGTCAGAGGGGAGAGCAGAAGGGGGAACATCATAGTGGGTATTTGCTACAGACCATCAAACCAGAAGGTGGTGGATGAGGTCTTCTTTAAACATTGATGGAAGTTTCCAAATACCAGGACCTTATTCTTATAGGGGACTTAAATTATTGGGAGATCTGCTAGGAGATAAACATAGCAGTGCACAAGCAGTCCAGCAAATTCTTGGAGTGTGTTGGGGATAGCTGGCCATCTGTACCAAAAAGTTGAAGAGGAAGCTCTTCTTGACTTGTTGCTCACAAACTGGAAGGAATCAGTTGAGAACGTGAAGGTGAAAAGCAACTTGGGTGACAACGCTTATGTGTTTAAGGAACATCCTTTTGCTGATATAAAACTGTTAAAGTGACATTTGTTATGTTCAGTTGTGGACATGTGTATAATGTTATGCTAGAGTGATTAAGTTGTAATTTCAAGTCCTTTTTGATGTGTATATATAAGTTCCCTGTCAGTGTGATAAGTTTTGCTGATGTTTTAAGTGTGAAATTTGTGAAGTTTCTTTGTTGAGATGTAAACTTTGATACTTTAATAAAAAAAAATCATAGAGAAGTAGGACTGGAAAAGATCTGTAGAGGTCATCTAGTCTAACCCTCTTCTTGAGGCAGGATCATGAAGTATGTCAAAAGTTAGAGAACAACAAAAGAAGCCATAGGTACATTATGGAATGTGGAAGGCTAGTTATGGAATGTGGAACTCTAGTTACGAATGATGCAGAAAAGGCTAAAGTATTTAGCTTAAGATAGGGACAACTCTCAGATGAAAAGTGAAGTTCACAGCAAAGATAGGGAAGGAGATGAGCAGCTTAGAGCAGTGGTGCTTAACCTTTTCTCTGGTGGATGTCATGACCCAAAAGGCATGATTGTGTGTGTGTGCTTCGGCATCAGAATTATCCACGTTAAGTTGCAGAGCATTGCACGGGAGTTTCCTGTAGCAAGAGGAAACTCCGGTGCAGGGACCAGTTTCCCGCCTTTTCTGCAGCTTCTTTTGCAGAGTGCATTGCTCAAGTTGCAAGAGGAATGCACGGTGCAAAAGAGTTCCCGCCACCGGTATGCAAATTCGTTCCCCGTGATTGGCTAGTGCTAAATTATTCACACGTGGCGGCTAGCAATTGGCCTGTTAGCCGTATAAGAGGCTTGAGCAGTTTCCGCCCAAGCCGAAGAGGACTCCACATCCATCTCGTGGGGACTCTGGGTACACGGCAGGGTAATGGAAACCCTGTGTGAGATCCAGAGGAGCGTGGCAGCCTGATCCACCGCCCACCTCTTCCCGTCTTCGAGCGCGACTAATATAAGATGTATTTACGATTTCTACATTGGTGGCCTGTTCACCCAGAGCATCCGGAGCTCTGCACCGTGGAGCCTAGCAACCTCCACGAGACCGTCTGTGTTGTGTCTGTCTGTAACTGCAACTTAATCAAGCTTTCCAGCCTACACCATTGCCATCTCGGTGTAAGTAAACAATCTTTTAAACTACCGATACGCGTCCGTGCCTAATTCCAGAGCGAAGGCCTTCCCTCTCCGCCCCCGCGTGCCTGGGCTGCTGGCCACAGCCTGTGTGCAGCGCGAAAAAGGGCTCGGGGCGCTCCCGGCCCGCACAGTGGACTGGCCATGGCTGGGGGCGGGGTGGGGGGAGGAGGAGGAAGGGAAGCAGACTAGCCTCAGTTTAGCCACATGGGGAAGGAGGTGTGGCCCATCTAATCTGGCTGTGTGGGACAAGGGGGAGATGGGAATTTGGTAGCGGGAGATGGTGGCAGTATTGATGACCATTGCTCTCCTGCCAAATTTCCTGACTTGTGGGGAGCTCTTCGGGCCAGATGCCATGGCTCCAGGGGTTGCATTTGGCCCACAAGCTGGCGGTTGAGCACTCCTGGCATAGAATAATGGCAGAACAGATAAGGATTATTTAGAAAAGCTAGGTGCATTCAAGTCAACCAGATGGGTTGGTACTCTAGGTAGTATTTCTCAACCAGTGGGACATGTAGGTTGTGTAGGTGGGACTTCAATTCATTGCTCAATTGGAAAAAAATCAAAGTTGTTTGCACTTTAAATAGATGAATTAACAGATATCTTGAACAGTGCAAAAGTGGGGTTTTGTTTTTACTTTTTTAAAAAGTAAAAAATCTTTACTTTTTATTCCATCCAGGAAGAGCACACACCAACTGCTGAAACTTCCTTAGCCTGACAAAGGGTTTTTGAACCCAAAAGCTTGCTTAATAATTATTTTCCAACTATTTGGGTTGGTCTAATAAAAGATATCAGATTCACCCAAGGAACCTTGTCTGCCTATGTCCTTAGACCAACACGGCTACAACCTACACCTCTTTATTTATCCAGCACTGTTAAGACCTCACCTGGAGTCAGGGGTGGATCTAAGGTGGTGTACAGTGGTGCAGTTGCATCCTCCTTTGATTTCTCCTCTGCCAAAACTTGAAAATCAACTGCCAGGAAGGGGCAGCAGCATTTCTATTCAGGCAGTGCTGAGTGAGTCAATTGACTTGATGGCTCTTGAGTACCTCCCTGATTCCTGCTAATCTCTCGCCAGCCCACAGATGTTAACATCCCTCTCTCCTTTGTAATGGTCTTGATGTTCTGGTATTCTATTCCTGCTTCTGAAATTTTTCTGTCTGTTAGCCATTCCTGGTAATGTTTCTCTTCTATTTTACAGCCCTGCAGACTGCTTTGAGCTCTACCTAAAAATGTTAACTCAAGTGTAGTAATATTAATGCAGCTATAGAAGTATCTCAGAGTGAAGTATTGGAGGCAGGGTCAAAACACTCAATATTTTGTTTTATGAATCTGAATAAGATATATACATTTAATTATAATGACTACAAAACTAATTATACAATATCTTTTGGCTATTTTTTATTTAGCTTGTTGTGTTTTTTTAAATGGCTGCAGCAGTTAGCAAATTAGTGCACATTCCAATACTTATGTTTATTTTTTGCTTTAATTTTAAACTGAAAAACAAAGGACTAGCTCCCTAGCATATAAGTAAAACTTCTTGTTTCTTTTTAACTGGAGAAAAATGTGTTGTTTTATATGTGGTGATGTGCCATACCATGCGTACCCTGCCTCTTTAAAAATCTTATGTCTGCCCATGTTGGGAGTACAGTGTCCAGTTCCAGACCACACTTCAAGAAGGATTTATACATATTGGAAACAGTCCATTGTAGAGCAGAAAAAAGGATTAAAGGGCTAGGAATCATTATTCATGAGGAAAGGCTAAAAGAACTGGGGTTGTTTAGCCTGAAGAAGAGAAGACTGAAGAAGGATTTGGTAACAGTCTTCATGTACCTGGAGGGCAATTATAAAGAGGATGGAGACTGGCTTTTCTCTTTGTCCATAGGGGACAGGACTAGGAGCAGTGACCACAAGATACAGCAGAGGAAATGTAAGTTGGAGATTAGGAAGAATTTATTAACTATGAGGGTAGTTAAGAATTGTAACAGGCTACCTAGAGAAGTTGTGGAATCTCCATCCTTGGAAATTTTCAAGAATAGGTTGGAAAGATATTTGTCTGGGATGGTTTAGTTAGGAAGAACCTTGCCTTGAGAAGGGAGCTGGACTAAGGGTCATTGTGAGATCCCTTCTAGCCCTACTTTCCTGTGATCCTATGATCCTTAAATATGGTACTCTTTTTTTTTTTACACTGACATGCACAGAAGCTGAAAAAAGAACATAATGTTTAATCTGACAGTTTTAAAATGAAATTAGAATTTGTGAAAGGTGACAGAACAGCCAAGCTGTTTCTTTGGTTTACACAGTAAAGGCAGTATAACTGAACATGTCTCATTATCTCACAGCTACCTCTATGAAGCTGACTGTGCCCACAGAACAAGTGAGCATGCTGGTTTAACTCCAGACTTTAAGGGTGGAATTTGACTTTTGGTGCCCAGATGCTCTAAACTGGGTACCAAAACTGAGAAGGGGGAATGTATCTCTCCTGTGTTCAGTGGTCCCTTTGCTGGTATTCCCACAGCTGGTATTCCTGCAGCTTCCTAAAGATGGAAGCTGTCTGATTTAAATGCAGAAAGAAAAAAGCCAGAATGGAAGGGAAGGAAAAGAAAAGATTCTGAAGGGGGCAAAAGTACAGGGAGAAAAAGTAAGACAGGTTGACTGGGCAAAGAGATTAGGATTGAAGTGAAAAGTTTGAGAAAGGAGGCTGTGCTTAAGTAGACAAAAGGAATAGGATTGTGGAAAGGACCTAGCATTGGGAAAGACAAGACTGGGACTGGGAGAGACTAGAGGTTGCAGCAGAAGGGGCCAAGAAAAATCTACAAGAAACCATATCCCTCAAGCCGGAATGG